>NC_091309.1:50297348-50378687 GCF_038502225.1 Cherax quadricarinatus | reverse complement strand
GACTAGCAATAGTAGCAGGAAAACTAGCAGTAGTAGCAGGAAGACCAGCAGTAGTAGCAGGAAGACCAGCAGTAGTAGCAGGAAGACTAGCAGTAGTAGCAGGAAGACTAGCAGTAGTAGCAGGAAGACTAGCAGTAGTAGCAGGAAGACTAGCTGTAGTAGCAGGAAGACTAACAGTAGTAGCAGGAACACTAGCAGTACTAGGAAGAAGATTAGCAGTTGTAGCAGGAAAACTAGCAGCAGAAGCAGGAAGACTAGCAGCAGTAGCAGGAAGACTAGCAGCAGTAGCAGGAAGACTAGCAGTAGTAACAGGAAGATTAGCAGTAGTAGCAAGAAGACTAGCAGTAGTAGCAGGAAGACTAGCAGCAGTAGCAGGAAGACTAGCAGTAGTAGCAGGAAGACTAGCAGTAGTAGCAGGAAGACTAGCAGTAGTAGCAGGAAGACTAGCAGTAGTAGCAGGAAGACTAGCTGTAGTAGCAGGAAGACTAGCAGTAGTAGCAGGAAGACTAGCAGTAGTAGCAGGAAGACTAGCTGTAGTAGCAGGAAGACTAACAGTAGTTGCAGGAAGAGTAGCAGGAAGAATAGCAGCACTAGCAGTAGTAGGAGGAAAATTAGCAGTTGTAGCAGGAAAACTAGCAGCAGAAGGAGGAAGACTAGCAGCAGTAGGAAGACTAGCAGAAGTAGCAGGAAGACTAGCAGTAGTAACAGGAAGATTAGCAGTAGTAGCAAGAAGACTAGCAGTAGTAGCAGGAAGACTAGCAGCAGTAGCAGGAAGACTAGCAGTAGTAGCAGGAAGACTAGCAGTAGTAGCTGGAAGACTAGCAGTAGTAGCAGGAAGACTAGCAGTAGTAGCAGGAAGACTAGCAGTAGTAGCAGGAAGACTAGCTTTAGTAGCAGGAAGATTAGCAGTAGTAGCAGGAACACTAGCAGTAGTAGCAGGAAGATTATCAGTAATAGCAGGAAGACTAGCAGTAGTAGCAGGAAGATTAGCAGTAGTAGCAGGAAGACTAGCAGTAGTAGCAGGAAGATTATCAGTAATAGCAGGAAGACTAGCAGTAGCAGCAGGAAGAGTAGCAGCAGTAGCAGGAAGACTAGCAGTAGTAGCTGGAAGACTAGCAGAAGTAGCAGGAAGACTAGCAGTAGTAGCAGGAAGACTAGCAGTAGTTATAGGATGACTAGCAGTAGTAGCAGGAAGACTAGCAGTAGTAGCAGTAAGACTAGCAGTAGTAGCAGGAAGACTAGCAGTAGTAGCAGTAAGACTAGCAGTAGTAGCAGGAAGACTAGCTGTAGTAGCAGGAAGATTAGCAGTAGTAGAAGGAAGACTAGCAGTAGTAGCAGTAAGACTAGCAGTAGTAGAAGGAAGACTAGCAGTAGTAGCAGTAAGACTAGCAGTAGTAGCAGGAACACTAGCAGTAGTAGCAGTAAGACTAGCAGTAGTAGCAGGAACACTAGCAGTAGTAGCAAGAAGACTAGCAGTTGCAGCAGTAAGACTAGCAGTAGTAGCAGGAACACTAGCAGTAGTAGCAGTAAGACTAGCAGTAGTAGCAGTAAGACTAGCAGTAGTAGCAGAAAGACTAGCAGTAGTAGCAGGAAGACTAGCACTAATAGCAGGAAGACTAGCACTAATAGCAGGAAGACCAGCAGTACTAGCAGGAAGACTAGCAGTAGGAAGAGGAAGACTAGCAGTAGTAGCAGAAAGGCTATCAATAGTAGCAGAAAGGCTATCAATAATAGCAGGAAGACTAGCAGTAGTATCATGAAGAATAGCTGTAATATAGGTAAGACTAGCAGTAATAGCAGGAAGACTAGCAGTACTAGCGGTTAGACTAGCAGTAGTAGCAGGAAGACTAGCAGTAGTAGCAGAAAAACTAGCAGTAATAACAGAAAGGCTATCAATAGTAGCAGGAAGACTAGCAGTAGTAGCAGGAAGACTAGCAGTAGTAGCAGGAAGACTAGTAGTAGTAGCAGGAAGACTAGCAGTAGTAGCAGAAAGGCTATCAATAGTAGCAGAAAGACTAGCAGTAGTAGCAGGAAGACTAGCAGTAGTAGCAGGAAGACTAGTAGTAGTAGCAGGAAGACTAGCAGTAGTAGCAGAAAGGCTATCAATAGTAGCAGAAAGACTAGTAGTAGTAGCTGGAAGACTAGCAGTAGTAGCAGGAAGACTAGCAGCAGTAGCAGAAAAACTAGCAGTAATAGCAGAAAGGCTATCAATAGTAGCAGGAAGACTAGTAGTAGTAGCAGGAAGACTAGCAGTAGTAGCAGGAAGACTAGCAGTAGTAGCAGGAAGACTAGCAGCAGTAGCAGAAACATTTGCAGTAATAGCAGAAAGGCTATCAATAGTAGCAGGAAGACTAGCAGTAGTAGCAGGAAGACTAGTAGTAGTAGCAGGAAGACTAGCAGTAGTAGCAGGAAGACTAGCAGTAGTAGCAGGAAGACTAGCAGTAGTAGCAGGAAGAATAGCAGTAATAGCGGTAAGACTAGCAGTAGTAGCAGGAAGACTAGCAGTAGTAGCAGGAAGAATAGCAGTAATAGCGGTAAGACTAGCAGTAATAGCAGGAAGACTAACAGTAGTAGCAGGAAGACTAGCAGTAGTAGCAGGAAGAATAGCAGTAATAGCGGTAAGACTAGCAGTAATAGCGGTAAGACTAGCAGTAGTAGCAGGAAGACTAGCAGTAGTAGCAGGAATAGTAGCAGTAGTATCAGTAAGACTACCAGTAGTAGCAGGAAGACTAGCAGTAGTAGCAGGAAGACTAGCAGTAGTAGCAGAAATAGTAACAGTAGTAGCAGGAAGACTAGCAGTAGTAGCAGGAAGAATAGCAGTAATAGCGGTAAGATTAGTAGCAGTAACCGGAAGACTAGCAGTAGTATCAGTAAGACTAGCAGCAGTAGCAGGAAGACTAGCAGTAGTACCAGGAAGACTAGCAGTAGTAGCAGAAAGTCTAGCAATAGTAGCAGTAAGACTAGCAGTAGTATCAGTAAGACTAGCAGCAGTAGCAGGAAGACTAGCAGTAGTACCAGGAAGACTAGCAGTAGTAGCAGGAAGACTAGCAGTAGTAGCAGAAAGTCTAGCAATAGTAGCAGTAAGACTAGCAGCAGTAGCAGGAAGATTAGCAGCAGTAGTCTTGGAGTACTGGATATAACATTTCAGAGGATCATTCTGGCTCATACTTCTGAGTTAACATTTCTGTTTTTATGTCAAATTTGGCTTAAAAAGACCATTAAGAATGATTCAAAGCAGTTTGTGGACTTCACACATGACGTTGTTACTTATAATTTTTTCTTCCGTATCCACAATTAGGTGAGTACAATTAGGCGAGTACATGTATAGCACATCAGTCAATAGCAAGGGGGAGTTTGAGGTATTCTGTCCCTCAGACTTGGGGTCGGTGTAGTCAGCTACATACCTGAAGCCACTGCTACATGCATGGATGAAGAGAGGGCTACACACCTAGAGCCAGGGCTACACACCTGGAGCCAGTGCTACATAGCGGAAGACAGTGCTGCAAACCTGGAGCCAGTGCTACACACCTGGAGGCAGTGCTACTCACCTGGAGCCAGCACTACACACCTGGAGCCAGCACAACGCACCTGGAGCAAGTGCTACACACCTGGAGCCAGCACTACACACCTGAAGCCAGAACAACACACCTGGAGCCAGCACTACACACCTGGAGCCAGCACAACGCACCTGGAGCAAGTGCTACAAACCTGGAAACAGCACAACACACCTGAAGCCAGCACTGCACACCTGGAGCCAGCACAACACACCTGGAGCCCGCACAACACAAATGGAGCTAGTGTTACAAACCTGGAACCTGCACAACACGCCTGGAGCCAGCACTACACACCTGGAGCCAGCCTACACACCTGGAGCCCGCACAACACACCTGGAGCAAGTGCTACAAACATGGAACCAGCACAACACACCTAGAGCCAGCACTACACACCTGGAACCAGCATAGCACACCTGGATCCAGGAATACACACCTGGAGCCAGCACTACACACCTGTAGCCCGCACAACACACCTGGAGCTAGTGCTACAAACCTGGAACCAGCACAAAACACCTAGAGCCAGCACTACACACCTGGAAACTGCACAACACACTTGGAGGCAGCACTACACACCTGGAGCTAGTGATATATACCTGGAACCAGCACAACACACCTGGAGCCAGTGCTACACACCTGGAGCCCGCACAACACACCTGGAGCCCGCACAACACACCTGGACGCAGCGCTACACCTGGAGCCAGCACTACACACCTGGAGCCAGCACTCAAACCTGGAACCAGCACAGCACACTTGGAGCCAGAACTACACGCCTGGAGCCAGTACTACACACCTTGAGCCAGCATTACACGCCTGGAGCCAGCATTACACACCTGGAGCCACTACTACACACCTGGAGCCCGCATTACACACCTGGAGCCAGCATTACACACCTGGAGCCAGCGCTACACACCTGGAGCCAGCAATAAACACATGGAGCCAGCGCTAAACACCTGGAGCCAGCACTGCACACCTGGAGCCAACACTATACACCTGGAGCCAGCATTACACACCTTGAGCCAGCATTACACACCTGGAGCCAGCGCTACACACCTAGAGCCAGCCCTACACACCTGGAGCCAGCACTACACACCTGGAGCCAGCATTAAACACCTGGAGCCAGCCCTACACACCTGGAGCCAGCCCTACACACCTGGAGCCAGCCCTACACACCTGGAGCCAGCGCTACACACCTGGAGCCAGCGCTACACACCTGGAGCCAGCCCTACAAACCTGGAGCCAGCATTAAACACCTGGAGCCAGCCCTACACATCTGGAGCCAGCCCTACACACCTGGAGCCAGCCCTACACACCTGGAGCCAGCCCTACACACCTGGAGCCAGCGCTACACACCTGGAGCCAGCGCTACACACCTGGAGCCAGCACTACACACCTGGAGCCAGCATTAAGCACCTGGAGCCAGCCCTACACACCTGGAGCCAGCCCTACACACCTGGAGCCAGCCCTACACACCTGGAGCCAGCCCTACACACCTGGAGCCAGCAATACACACCTGGAGCCAGCAATACACACCTGGAGCCAGCATTACACATCTGGAGCCAGCATTACACACCTGGAGCCAGCAATACACACCTGGAGCCAGCATTACACACCAGGAGCCAGCCCTAAACACCTGGAGCCAGCAATACACACCTGGAGCCAGCAATACACACCTGGAGCCAGCATTACACACCTGGAGTCAGCATTACACACCTGGAGCCAGCACTACCTAACCTGGGTTATCCTGGGTGTGGCATGCAAAGAGTACGTAACCTTTATTCGGCGCATGGACACACCCTCATTTACAGGCTATCTCCCCCAACCAGCGAACCAGGTTGCTAAGAGTTGATGATGGGGCCCCATCGTTCAACTAGTGACCAGGTTCTAGCCAATAAGAAGGTGGGATTGACAATCGCAGAGGTTATGTGGATACCGCTCTCCTGTCTGCCCTTGTCATTCCCACTCTAGAGCTGGTTGAAGCACGGTCTGCTATCTTGTGGCTTCTATTTCTGCCTTGCTTACCGTGGAGTGCACTATATTTATCACTGTACATAGTGTACATATTGCTGTTATAATTGGTGAAGGATAATATAAGTCTAAACTTTTTCTACTGTGTTTATTTGCTCCCATTACACCTGGGATAACAGGCCATTTGAAATCCTAGGTTGTAATATGGGTAGCCTGTCCGAGAGCTGGACTTAGAGAAACGGTTGAGCTTAGGGTGAAGCTTGTAGCAGGAACATTGTGTAGCTTGCTGTTTCGCTTCGCTTTACAAATTTTGCGTGTCAGTTGCTTATGATCAGCCTTGCTATTGTGTGATCGTTCAACAGCTCGCTACTAGCTTGTTCAGTGTGCTCGCTTCGCTACGGTCAATCTTGTGTGCAGTCGGCTTTGCTTGTATGCGTATTCTGCAATCGTACTGTGCATAGCGAATAACTTATGCCACCTAGACGAGTCAGACGCCTGGTGTCGGCATATACTTTGCATAACCTACCTAAATTGTCCCTACAGCGTTGTTGGCAAATTGCTCGTTCCATTGGCATTCCCTATAAACGCACTCTTACAGCTGCGCAACTGCGTTCACTTATTGCTGACATACTTATTGAAGAAGAGATGGCACATCAAACTCCTCCCTTTACGGGAGCTAGGGAAAAAACTACTATGTTCTCGCAGGAGGAAGATGATATACCTACGGAGCAAAATGGTCAGTATAGTGCAGCTGGGTTGTCTCAGGGTGAATCAGCGTCGTTGGCACTTGAGCTGGCAAAAATCAATCTTGAGCAAACTAGGGAACAGAGAGCATTCGCAAGGGAACCGAAGGGTACACGTCTACTGGCTTCAACATTAAGTACCTGAACTCCTCAGGGTACACGTCTATGCAGTAGGTACCTGACCACCGAATCGTACCTATCTACTGGTGTTAGAAGAACCGCTCACCGCAGCTCACTGAGTCTGTTGGCCTCAGTTACTTGACGGCCGCATTCAGTGAGCTTGCAGCATGGTGTTCGGCTAGCGGTGTGTCAACCGCCTTTGGAGAGGATTTACTGGACTACTGGTGATGTCTGTGGACTCACCGTCTACGTTGATCAACTGTGGGCCGGAGTCGTCAGATGCTGTTTAGTGGGACATTACATGAAGAAAAGGTTGGAGTGTTACACTGAACTGGGCCAGGACCGTAGTGTGACACTGAGGGACGTACGATGGAGTGGAACACTGAGATATGCACAGGACCGTAGTGGAACACTGAGATGAAAAGGGTGTCGTGGGACACTGAAGATGGCCTGGTTGTAGTGTACACTGAACAGTGTCGTGTGACTGACTTCGTGTCGTGAGAGGCAGTTGATTGTAATTTATTATTATAAAAATGTTATTTATAATTTATTGTTTTAGCATAGAGATATATATATATATAGTGACAGTAGTGTCAAGAGTTGTACCCTGTGTAGGGTTATTAATTATTTTAGTTAGATGCTAATTATAATTTATTATAGTAACATGTACAAATATCATAGTTCAAATACCTCTAGACCAAAGATAGTTGATTTTTATATATTAAAGCTTAATTTATTAATGTGTGTATTTATGTATCCCGAACTCTTTATTACAAAAGAAGTAAATCTTAATATCTCTCACTCTTCATTTTAAAAATTACTTTTTTGTAATATATGGGGGCCTGTCCGGGAGGATAATGATTATCTAGAATGATTTCTGGACGATCATATCCGGGATGACGGTTCGGGATACATATTACATTGATCTTTGTGTGTCGGTCCTTTTGTGGTGGGGGTGTTGCGGCCCCTGCCAAACTAGCGGTTAAATAGTTAACCTGCCGGCCGGCAGTACCACTGGGTGCGTCATCAAACCCAATGTGGGGGCTGCTGAGCCGGCCTTAGAGGAGTAAGAGCCTGAGTGCCTCACGGTACACACCTAAGCAGTAGGTACCTGACCACCGAAGGGTACACGTCTACTGGCTTTAGTAACAGTATGTACCAGAGCGCCTCGCTGTACACACCTAAGCAGTAGGTACCTGACCACCGAAGGGTACACGTCTACTGGCTTTAGTAACAGTATGTACCAGAGCGCCTCGCTGTACACACCTAAGCAGTAGGTACCTGACCACCGAAGGGTACATGTCTACTGGCTTTAGAAATATTATGTACCTGAGCGCCTCGCTGTACACACATAAGCAGTAGGTACCTGACCACCGAAGGGTACACGTCTACTGGCTTTAGTAACAGTATGTACCAGAGCGCCTCGCTGTACACACCTAAGCAGTAGGTACCTGACCACCGAAGGGTACACGTCTACTGGCTTTAGAAATATTATGTACCTGAGCGCCTCGCTGTACACACCTAAGCAGTAGGTACCTGACCACCGAAGGGTACACGTCTACTGGCTTTAGTAACAGTATGTACCAGAGCGCCTTGGAAAGATTCCACCAAACATTAAAAACAATGATGAGAAGTTTTTGCATGCACTTTCCGACAGATTGGGATGAATCTCTACCGTTGTTGCTATTCTCAGTACGAGAGACGGTGCAAGAGTCTACAGGGTATAGTCCGTTTGAGCTGATCTTTGGGCACAATGTACGAGGTCCTCTTCGGGTGCTCAAAGAAGGATGGATGGGAGAAGACGTAAGCTCAGCACTCTACAACCCGTCTTCAAGGTTGCAGGTGGCACGTGAGTTAGCCACGGCTAACCTAAAGATAGCTCAAAGTAAGATGAAACAGAGGTATGACAAAAGTGCACAATTCCGCTCCTTCCATCCAGGAGACAAGGTGTTGGTGCAGGAACCTATACCTGGCCACACCTTGAAAGCTAGATTTACGGGACCTATGCAGATAGTAAGTAGATTATCTGATTTAAATTATGTGGTAGCTCCCATTGATAAGACCTCAAAAACAAAAACTTACCACATAAATCAAATCAAGGCCTTTCATACACCAGATAAAGTCCCAGTAATGACTCTGTCCTCTACCTCTGAGGACGACTCTGACTCTTTGCACTCTATCTCTGAAATTAATACTAAACTTTCAAATTCTGTCCTCCTCAAGGATCCTAGCCCGTTAATGGATGGATTATCTGAAATACAAGCAACCAATTTAACTGAGCTTCTACAGTCATATCCTAATATTTTTTCGGATGTGCCGAAAAAATGTACGTTAGGTTACCATGATGTAGATGTGGGAAAATCTAAACCAATTAAACTCTCCCCCTACAGAGCTAATCCTGAAAAGCAAAGGTTACTTCAGCAGGAAGTAGACTTCTTGTTAGAACATGGTTTAGTGGAGGAGTCATCTAGTCCATGGGCTTCACCGTGCATCCTAGTAAAGAAGGCTGATGTTTATTTGCTCCCATTACACCTGGGATAACAGGCCATTTGAAATCCTAGGTTGTAATATGGGTAGCCTGTCCGAGAGCTGGACTTAGAGAAACGGTTGAGCTTAGGGTGAAGCTTGTAGCAGGAACATTGTGTAGCTTGCTGTTTCGCTTCGCTTTACAAATTTTGCGTGTCAGTTGCTTATGATCAGCCTTGCTATTGTGTGATCGTTCAACAGCTCGCTACTAGCTTGTTCAGTGTGCTCGCTTCGCTACGGTCAATCTTGTGTGCAGTCGGCTTTGCTTGTATGCGTATTCTGCAATCGTACTGTGCATAGCGAATAACTTATGCCACCTAGACGAGTCAGACGCCTGGTGTCGGCATATACTTTGCATAACCTACCTAAATTGTCCCTACAGCGTTGTTGGCAAATTGCTCGTTCCATTGGCATTCCCTATAAACGCACTCTTACAGCTGCGCAACTGCGTTCACTTATTGCTGACATACTTATTGAAGAAGAGATGGCACATCAAACTCCTCCCTTTACGGGAGCTAGGGAAAAAACTACTATGTTCTCGCAGGAGGAAGATGATATACCTACGGAGCAAAATGGTCAGTATAGTGCAGCTGGGTTGTCTCAGGGTGAATCAGCGTCGTTGGCACTTGAGCTGGCAAAAATCAATCTTGAGCAAACTAGGGAACAGAGAGCATTCGCAAGGGAAGAATTTGATAGGGAAAGAGAAAGGAGGCAGTTTTCGCATTCTGTAAACGATTTCAGTTTACAAAAAGCAGTACAGCTTGTTCCCCGCTTCAATGAGGCCGAACCAGAGCAATTTTTCGAAAGCTTCGAAAATCAGGCTCGAGCCTTGAGGTGGCCGGAACAGCACTGGGCAGCGTTGGTTCATACAGCATTATTGGGTAAGGCACAGGAATTTACGTCGGTATTAACTGACGCTGAATTCTCTGATTATCAAGTAGTGAAGACCACAGTGTTGGGAGCATATACATGTATCCCAGCTAAATATCGTAAGACCTTCAAATTGAACAGGCGGCAGCTTGGTCAATCCCTGGTGGACTTTGTGAGACAGCAAACCAAAGCTTTTACCAGCTGGTATAAAGCGAGTGGTGTCTCTAACTTTGAGGAGCTGGTGCAGCTTATTCTGATTGATAACCTGCTGGAGTCTGTGGGACCAGAGGTTCGTGTCTTTCTGCAGGATCGTGACTTAACCACTGCATTGGAGGCGGCCAGGTTGGCTGATACCTTCGAAACGAACCGCTCCTTGTCCGAGCGGTCCTGTCTCTCTTTTCAACAGTCTGGCGTGAGCAGAGATCGACAACATTGGAGAATGAAGTGCCAGCAGGAGGGAGAGCGTCTACGTCATCCAAATAAGTCACCTGGTGAGCCACGCTTCTCAACATATGGTCCCCCTGCGGAGAGGCAAACTACTTATGGAGCATCTCGACAACAATATCCAGAGAGGCACCAGCCAGAACGACACCACTTGCAACGTCATCAGGGAGTAAAGGGCAAGCCTGTCGTCTGCTTCAGGTGTAATAAAGTAGGTCATATCAGTTCCAACTGCCCCCAAAAACCTCAACCCATCGGGAAAATCTCTAATATCCCTAGTAACATGTCCCCTAGAGAAGTAGAAAAAGGTATGGCCCCTTATTATTGCGAAAGTCTTATTTCCCTTCAGGAAAACTCAGAACCAACTAAAGTAAATACCTTTAGAGATACTGGAGCATATTGCTCACTTGTCAGAGAAGGAATATTACCCCTTTCAGAGAATACTTCCTTGAATTCCTCAGTTTTATTGGAAGCTTACGGAGGAGCTATATATTCAGTTCCTTTGCATAAAATTTATGTACAGTGCAAATATTACACTGGGTACTTGACTGTAGGTATCTCAAAAGGATTTCCCATGAAAAATGCCATGTTATTACTGGGTAATAACATTACTACTGTTACTTCGTGTCCTGAACCTATAATGATTAATGCTTCTCCAGTGTTGGCCATAACTCGGGCAACATCCCAAGGGTTGTCTGGGGAGAATGTTGACCTATCCTTGGACGACTCCGATCTCGGAATAGCCACGTTGTTTTATGAGACACACCGGCCGGAGTCTCGTAAATCAAGTGAACAGACCCCGATCAAGCCTTCCTATTCCCAGGTTGCAGGATTCCCAGATGTCTCTGTTTCCATGCCCGAGGGACTGTCCTTCCGGGAGGAACAACGTACACACCTAAGCAGTAGGTACCTGACCACCGAAGGGTACACGTCTACTGGCTTTAGTAACAGTATGTACCAGAGCGCCTCGCTGTACACACCTAAGCAGTAGGTACCTGACCACCGAAGGGTACACGTCTACTGGCTTTAGAAATATTATGTACCTGAGCGCCTCGCTGTACACACCTAAGCAGTAGGTACCTGACCACCGAAGGGTACACGTCTACTGGCTTCAACATTAAGTACCTGAACTCCTCAGGGTACACGTCTATGCAGTAGGTACCTGACCACCGAATCGTACCTATCTACTGGCGTTAGAAGAACCGCTCACCGCAGCTCACTGAGTCTGTTGGCCTCAGTTACTTGACGGCCGCATTCAGTGAGCTTGCAGCATGGTGTTCGGCTAGCGGTGTGTCAACCGCCTTTGGAGAGGATTTACTGGACTACCGGTGATGTCTGTGGACTCACCGTCTACGTTGATCAACTGTGGGCCGGAGTCGTCAGATGCTGTTTAGTGGGACATTACATGAAGAAAAGGTTGGAGTGTTACACTGAACTGGGCCAGGACCGTAGTGTGACACTGAGGGACGTACGATGGAGTGGAACACTGAGATATGCACAGGACCGTAGTGGAACACTGAGATGAAAAGGGTGTCGTGGGACACTGAAGATGGCCTGGTTGTAGTGTACACTGAACAGTGTCGTGTGACTGACTTCGTGTCGTGAGAGGCAGTTGATTGTAATTTATTATTATAAAAATGTTATTTATAATTTATTGTTTTAGCATAGAGATATATATATATATAGTGACAGTAGTGTCAAGAGTTGTACCCTGTGTAGGGTTATTAATTATTATTTTAGTAAAATGCTGATTATAATTTATTATAGTAACATGTACATATTATTATTATATCATAGTTCAAATACCTCTAGACCAAAGATAGTTGATTTTTATATATTAAAGATTAATTTATATTAATGTGTGTATTTATGTATCCCGAACTCTTTATTACAAAAGGAGTAAATCTTAACATCTCTCTCTTCCTTTTAAAAATTACTTTTTTGTAATATATGAGTGGCCTGTCCGGGAGGATAATGATTATCTAGAATGATTTCTGGACGATCATATCCGGGATGACGGTTCGGGATACATATTACATTGATCTTTGTGTGTCGGTCCTTTTGTGGTGGGGGTGTTGCGGCCCCTGCCAAACTAGCGGTTAAATAGTTAACCTGCCGGCCGGCAGTACCACTGGGTGCGTCATCAAACCCAATGTGGGGGCTGCTGAGCCGGCCTTAGGGCAGTAAGAGCCTGAGTGCCTCACGGTACACACCTAAGCAGTAGGTACCTGACCACCGAAGGGTACACGTCTACTGGCTTTAGTAACAGTATGTACCAGAGCGCCTCGCTGTACACACCTAAGCAGTAGGTACCTGACCACCGAAGGGTACACGTCTACTGGCTTTAGTAAAGTATTATCGTACCTAAGCAGTAGGTACCTGACCACCGAAGGGTACACGTCTACTGGCTTTAGTAACATATTATGTACAGCGCCTCAGCTGTACCACCTAAGCAGTAGGTACCTGACCACCGAAGGGTACACGTCTACTGGCTTCAACATTAAGTACCTGAACTCCTCAGGGTACACGTCTATGCAGTAGGTACCTGACCACCGAATCGTACCTATCTACTGGCGTTAGAAGAACCGCTCACCGCAGCTCACTGAGTCTGTTGGCCTCAGTTACTTGACGGCCGCATTCAGTGAGCTTGCAGCATGGTGTTCGGCTAGCGGTGTGTCAACCGCCTTTGGAGAGGATTTACTGGACTACCGGTGATGTCTGTGGACTCACCGTCTACGTTGATCAACTGTGGGCCGGAGTCGTCAGATGCTGTTTAGTGGGACATTACATGAAGAAAAGGTTGGAGTGTTACACTGAACTGGGCCAGGACCGTAGTGTGACACTGAGGGACGTACGATGGAGTGGAACACTGAGATATGCACAGGACCGTAGTGGAACACTGAGATGAAAAGGGTGTCGTGGGACACTGAAGATGGCCTGGTTGTAGTGTACACTGAACAGTGTCGTGTGACTGACTTCGTGTCGTGAGAGGCAGTTGATTGTAATTTATTATTATAAAAATGTTATTTATAATTTATTGTTTTAGCATAGAGATATATATATATATAGTGACAGTAGTGTCAAGAGTTGTACCCTGTGTAGGGTTATTAATTATTTATTATTTTAGTAAAATGCTGATTATAATTTATTATAGTAACATGTACATATTATTATTATATCATAGTTCAAATACCTCTAGACCAAAGATAGTTGATTTTTATATATTAAAGATTAATTTATATTAATGTGTGTATTTATGTATCCCGAACTCTTTATTACAAAAGGAGTAAATCTTAACATCTCTCTTCTTTTAAAAATTACTTTTTTGTAATATATGGGGGCCTGTCCGGGAGGATAATGATTATCTAGAATGATTTCTGGACGATCATATCCGGGATGACGGTTCGGGATACATATTACATTGATCTTTGTGTGTCGGTCCTTTTGTGGTGGGGGTGTTGCGGCCCCTGCCAAACTAGCGGTTAAATAGTTAACCTGCCGGCCGGCAGTACCACTGGGTGCGTCATCAAACCCAATGTGGGGGCTGCTGAGCCGGCCTTAGAGCAGTAAGAGCCTGAGTGCCTCACGGTACACACCTAAGCAGTAGGTACCTGACCACCGAAGGGTACACGTCTACTGGCTTTAGTAACAGTATGTACCAGAGCGCCTCGCTGTACACACCTAAGCAGTAGGTACCTGACCACCGAAGGGTACACGTCTACTGGCTTTAGTAACAGTATGTACCTGAGCGCCTCGCTGTACACACCTAAGCAGTAGGTACCTGACCACCGAAGGGTAACGCACTGTTTAGGTACCTGAGCACACCTAAGCAGTAGGTACCTGACCACCGAAGGGTACACGTACTGGCTTCAACATTAAGTACCTGAACTCCTCAGGGTACACGTCTATGCAGTAGGTACCTGACCACCGAATCGTACCTATCTACTGGCGTTAGAAGAACCGCTCACCGCAGCTCACTGAGTCTGTTGGCCTCAGTTACTTGACGGCCGCATTCAGTGAGCTTGCAGCATGGTGTTCGGCTAGCGGTGTGTCAACCGCCTTTGGAGAGGATTTACTGGACTACCGGTGATGTCTGTGGACTCACCGTCTACGTTGATCAACTGTGGGCCGGAGTCGTCAGATGCTGTTTAGTGGGACATTACATGAAGAAAAGGTTGGAGTGTTACACTGAACTGGGCCAGGACCGTAGTGTGACACTGAGGGACGTACGATGGAGTGGAACACTGAGATATGCACAGGACCGTAGTGGAACACTGAGATGAAAAGGGTGTCGTGGGACACTGAAGATGGCCTGGTTGTAGTGTACACTGAACAGTGTCGTGTGACTGACTTCGTGTCGTGAGAGGCAGTTGATTGTAATTTATTATTATAAAAATGTTATTTATAATTTATTGTTTTAGCATAGAGATATATATATATAGTGACAGTAGTGTCAAGAGTTGTACCCTGTGTAGGGTTATTAATTATATTCTAGTAAAATGCTGATTATAATTTATTATAGTAACATGTACATATTATTATTATATCATAGTTCAAATACCTCTAGACCAAAGATAGTTGATTTTTATATATTAAAGATTAATTTATATTAATGTGTGTATTTATGTATCCCGAACTCTTTATTACAAAAGGAGTAAATCTTAACATCTCTTCTTTTAAAAATTACTTTTTTGTAATAAGCAGTAGGTACCTGACCACCGAAGGGTACACGTCTACTGGCTTTAGTAACAGTATGTACCAGAGCGCCTCGCTGTACACACCTAAGCAGTAGGTACCTGACCACCGAAGGGTACACGTCTACTGGCTTTAGAAATATTATGTACCTGAGCGCCTCGCTGTACACACCTAAGCAGTAGGTACCTGACCACCGAAGGGTACACGTCTACTGGCTTCATCTGAAATACAAGCAACCAATTTAACTGAGCTTCTACAGTCATATCCTAATATTTTTTCGGATGTGCCGAAAAAATGTACGTTAGGTTACCATGATGTAGATGTGGGAAAATCTAAACCAATTAAACTCTCCCCCTACAGAGCTAATCCTGAAAAGCAAAGGTTACTTCAGCAGGAAGTAGACTTCTTGTTAGAACATGGTTTAGTGGAGGAGTCATCTAGTCCATGGGCTTCACCGTGCATCCTAGTAAAGAAGGCTGATGGAGGGTTTCGTATGTGCACAGACTACCGTAAAGTGAACGAGGTCACAATTACAGATGCTTACCCTCTTCCTCGTCTGGATGACGTAATTGACTTTGTGGGTAAGGCTACTTTTGTGTCCAAATTAGATCTCCTTAAAGGTTACTATCAGGTACCTTTGACAGATAAGGCGAAGGAAATCTCTGCCTTCGTAATTCCAGGAGGTCATTATCAGTATACAGTTACCCCCTTCGGAATGAAAAATTCCCCCTCTTCATTCCAGAAACTCATCCATCAGGCTATTAAAGGACTTGAAGGCACGGCAGCATACCTAGATGATATTGTTGTGGTGTCTGATACTTGGGATCAACACCTACTTAGACTTAAAGCTCTGTTTGAGACCTTTAAGAATTCCCAATTAACAGTTAATTTATCTAAATCTTCCTTTGGCCAGGCCACTATCACTTTTCTAGGCCATGAAGTAGGTAGTGGTAATGTTGCACCTAAACTTGCTAAAGTTCTTTCGATTAAAGATTATCCAGTTCCTCATGATAGGAAATCTCTTCAACGTTTCCTAGGCATGATAGGATTTTACAGAAGATTCTGTAAGAATTTCTCAGATATTGTAGCCCCTCTTACCTCTCTTACCAGTCATAAAGTTCCCTTTAATTGGACGTCAGATTGTAACACTGCTTTTAATAAAGCAAAAAGATTATTGTGCTCTGCACCCATTCTCCTGTCTCCAGACTTCTCCAAACCTTTTTCATTACAGGTTGATGCTTGTGAGTCTGGGGTTGGGGCGGTACTATTACAAATCGGGAACAAGGAGTTGCAGCCTGTAGCATACTTTTCAGCTAAGTTCCAGCCACATCAGAGAGCTTACTCTACCATTGAAAAAGAAGCCCTCGCGCTGGTAATGGCTTTGGAGCATTTCGATGTTTATGTGGGCCAGACATCGCAGGTGGTCACAGTCTACAGTGATCACAACCCGTTAGTCTATCTCCAAGCCATGAAGAATCACAACACAAGGCTTATGCGTTGGACGCTCAGGCTGCAGCCCTATAACTTCAAAATTCGTTACATTGCCGGCAAAGAAAATGTGTTGGCAGACTCTTTGTCAAGAGTCTAGTTTAATATTTTATTTAGGTTAGGATGTATTTGTGGTAACCCCCCTTTCAAGCTCTTTTTTTTATCCCCTGATGTGGGGGTTTTTTTTAGTGAGGGGATACGGGCTACCGTCCGCTTGTATCTTGGACCTATGTTGGCTTATCTGACTGCTGTCTCACTCTGAGTTTAGGGTTTGGCTTTCAGGCACTAGGAAAGCTGAGCTCTATCTAAGAGTTGGATGGTGGAGAGGATAGGCGGTCCCATTATTTTGTGCCATGGCGGCACGGTTACCACTGGGAGGTGGCAGCCTAATCCTGAGCCTTCTCGGGGGTGGGGGTGTGGCATGCAAAGAGTACGTAACCTTTATTCGGCGCATGGACACACCCTCATTTACAGGCTATCTCCCCCAACCAGCGAACCAGGTTGCTAAGAGTTGATGATGGGGCCCCATCGTTCAACTAGTGACCAGGTTCTAGCCAATAAGAAGGTGGGATTGACAATCGCAGAGGTTATGTGGATACCGCTCTCCTGTCTGCCCTTGTCATTCCCACTCTAGAGCTGGTTGAAGCACGGTCTGCTATCTTGTGGCTTCTATTTCTGCCTTGCTTACCGTGGAGTGCACTATATTTATCACTGTACATAGTGTACATATTGCTGTTATAATTGGTGAAGGATAATATAAGTCTAAACTTTTTCTACTGTGTTTATTTGCTCCCATTACACCTGGGATAACAGGCCATTTGAAATCCTAGGTTGTAATACTGGGTGACAACCTCTCTAACCTGGGTTATCCTGGATAACTAAACCTTGCTATCCTGGGTTATCCTGGGTGACTAAACCTCCCTATCCTGGGTTATCCTGAGTGACAACCTCCCTATCCTGGGTTATCCTGGGTGACTAAACCTACTTATCCTGGGTTATCCTGGGTGACAACCTCCCTATCCTAGGTTATCCTGGGTGCCTAACCCTCCTTATCCTTAGTGGCTAACCCTGCCTATCCTGGGTGGCTAACTCTCCCTATCCTGGGTGATTAACCCTCCCTATCCTGGGTGGCTTACCCTCCCTATCCTGGGTGGCTAACCCTCCCAATCCTGGGAGGCTAACCCTCCCTATCCTGGGTGGCTAACCCTCCCTATCCTGGGTGACTAATCCTGTCTATTTTGGGTCACTAATCCTCCCTATCCTGGGTGGCTAACCCTGCCTATCCTGGGTGGCTAACCCTCCCTATTCTGGGTGGCTAACCCTGCCTATTTTGAGTCGCTAATCCTCCCTATCCTGGGTGGCTAACCCTGCCTATCCTGGGTCGCTAACCCTCCCTATCCTTTGTGGTTGACCCTCCCTATCCTGGGTGGGTAACCTTCCCTATCCTGGGTGGCTAACCCTCCCTCTCATGGGTGGGTAACCTTCCCTATCCTGGGTGGCTAACCCTCCCTATCCTGGGTGGGTAACCCTCCCTATCCTGGGTGGGTAACCTTCCCTTTCCTGGGTGGCTAACCCTCCCTATCCTGGGTGGGTAACCCTCCACATCCTGGGTGGGTAACCCTCCCTATCCTGGGTGGCTAACCCTCCCTTTCCTGGGTGGGTAACCTTCCCTATCCTGGGTGGCTAACCATCCCTATCCTGGGTGACTAGCCCTCCCTATCCTGGATGGGTAACCTTCCCTATCCTGGGTGGGTAACCCTCCTTATCCTGGGTGGGTAACCCTCCCTATCCTGGGTGGGTAACCCTCCCTATCCTGGGTGGGTAACCTTCCCTATCCTGGGTGGGTAACCCTCCTTATCCTGGGTGGGTAACCCTCCCTGTCCAGGGTGGGTAACCCTCCCTATCCTGGGTGGGTAACCCTCCCTATCCTGGGTGGGTAACCCTCCTTATCCTGGGTGGGTAACCCTCCCTATCCTGGGTGGGTAACCCTCCCTACCTGGGTGGCTAACCCTCCCTATCCTGGGTGGGTAACCCTCCCTATCCTGGGTGGCTAACTCTCCCTATCCTGGGTGGCTAACCCTCCCTATCCTGGGTGGGTAACCCTCCCTATCCTGGGTGGGTAACCTTCCTTATCCTGGGTGGCTAACCCTCCCTATCCTGGGTGGGTAACCCTCTCTATTCTGGGTGGCTAACCCTCCCTATCCTGGGTGGGTAACCCTCCCTATCCTGGGTGGGTAACCTTCCCTTTCCTGGGTGGCTAACCCTCCCTATCCTGGGGGGTAAGCATCCCTATCCTGGGTGGGTAACCCTCCACATCCTGAGTGGGTAACCCTCCCTATCCTGGATGGCTATCCCTCCCTATCCTGGGTGGGTAACCTTCCCTATCCTGGTGGCTAACCCTCCCTATCCTGGGTGGGTAACCTTCCCTATCCTGGGTGGCTAACCCTCCCTATCCTGGGTGGCTAACCCTATCCTGGGTGGCTATCCTGGGTGGGTATCCTTCCCTATCCTGAGTGGCTAACCCTCCCTTTCCTGGGTGACTAGCCCTCCCTATCCTGGGTGGGTAACCTTCCCTATCCTGGGTGGGTAACCCTCCCTATCCTGGGTGGGTAACCTTCCCTATCCTGGGTGGGTAACCTTCCCTATCCTGGGTGGGTAACCTTCCCTATCCTGGGTGGGTAACCTTCCCTATCCTGGGTGGGTAACCCTCCCTATCCTGGGTGGGTAACCCTCCCTATCCTGGGTGGGTAACCCTCCCTATCCTGGGTGGGTAACCCTCCCTATCCTGGGTGGGTAACCCTCCCTATCCTGGGTAGGTAACCCTCCCTACCTGGGTGGCTAACCCTCCCTATCCTGGGTGGGTAACCCTCCCTATCCTGGGTGGGTAACTCTCTCTATCCTGGGTGGGTAACCCTCCCTATCCTGGGTGGGTAACCTTCCTTATCCTGGGTAGCTAACCCTCCCTATCCTGGGTGGGTAACCCTCTCTATTCTGGGTGGCTAACCCTCCCTATCCTGGGTGGGTCACCCTCCCTATCCTGGGTGGCTAACCCTCCCTTTCCTGGGTGGGTAACCCTCCCTATCCTGGGTGGGTAATCTTCCCTATCCTTGGTGGCTAACCCTCCCTATCGTGGGTGGGTAACCCTCCATATCCTGAGTGGGTAACACTCCCTATCCTGGATGGCTCCCTATCCTGGGTATCCCTCCCTATCCTGGGTGGGTAACCTTCCCTATCCTGGTGGCTAACCCTCCCTATCCTGGGTGGCTAACCCTCCCTATCCTGGGTGGCTAACCTTCCCTATCCTGGGTGGGTCACTCTCCCTATCCTGGGTGGGTAACCTTCCCTATCCTGGGTGGCTAACCCTCCCTATCCTGGGTGGCTAACCTTCCCTATCCTGGGTGGCTAACCCTCCCTATCCTGGGTGGGTATCCTTCCCTATCCTGAGTGGCTAACCCTCCCTATCCTGGGTGACTAGCCCTCCCTATCCTGGGTGGGTAACCCTCCCTATCCTGGGTGGGTAACCCTCCCTATCCTGGGTGGGTAACCCTCCCTATCCTGGGTGGGTAACCCTATCCTGGGTGGGTAACCCTTCCTATCCTGGGTGGGTAACCCTCCCTATCCTGGGTGGGTAACCCTCCCTATCCTGGGTGGGTAACCCTCCCTATCCTGGGTGGGTAACCCTCCCTATCCTGGGTGGGTAACCCTCCCTATCCTGGGTGGGTATCCCTCCCTATCCTGGGTGGGTAACCCTCCCTATCCTGGGTGGGTAACCCTCCCTATCCTGGGTGGGTAACCCTCCCTATCCTGGGTGGGTAACCTTCCCTATCCTGGGTGGGTAACCCTCCCTATCCTGGGTGGGTAACCTTCCCTATCCTGGGTGGGTATCCTTCCCTATCCTGAGTGGCTAACCCTCCCTATCCTGGGTGACTAGCCCTCCCTATCCTGGGTGGGTAACCTTCCCTATCCTGGGTGTTTAACCCAGGATAGGGAGGTAAGCAGGTAGGTACATAGGTAGGTAGGTAAGTAGGTAGGTACATAGGTAGGTAGGTAAGTAAGTAGGGAGGAAGGTAGGCAGGTAGATTATATATTAAATATCTTAATTTCTCTGAGATAATAAAAACTCCTTGTCAAAGGCACTTGTGGATAGTGTGTGTGTAGACTAACCCTCACTTAACAACACAACTCGACCAGCAAAATTATGCTTCACTTGATGTACGATGATTATGGACCTGCTGTCAACCACAACACTTCCTTTACAATTCATCCAGTCATTTTGTCAAATATTTTTTTATGCTTTTATACTACTGGATATATCCGAACGGGAATTCATGACTGCGTTCATAAATCTATTTTTTTATTGATACACAGAAGAACTGGAAGTTATTAATGTCAACCAGTCACTGACAGGTGCTGGTGGTTTCACTAACAGAGTTCGATCTTCCTTCAGCAGAAATCGAATTTCACTAGAACATGTAGAATCTGTTCTTTAGTCATTGTTTACATCCTGTGCACTGAACATAGGATCAGCTTCAAGTGCACTACACTTGCCTGACAAGTGTGCAGAGGTTCGACTGAACTCTTGTATGGGAAATCTTCCAGTAGGCTAGAATAGTGGAATCAGTGAAGCGTATCTGTCAAGACATGAACAAGTCTATATCTCAAAAATTATTTAGAGGCTTAACTATAGGTAATACTTTTTTTTTTTTTTTTTTTTTATTCGCCGGTATTCTCCCGGCCCGGGTCTTTTCCAAGTAGTGGTGACCCGGCCTTGGCTCCCTATCTGGGGAGTGTCTCGAGACTTAAGTCTCCCATGGTAGGAGGTACAAGTACCCTCTCATCTTTGGGACCAACTGTCCCCAGGCCTATAATGTTCGTCCATGGTGAGGACATAACTAGCAAATGCCGCCGGGTTATACTTGCTATCGGTGTTTTGAGCTATGAGGGCACATGTGCCAATGGAACTAACATGTGTTGTCAGGCTTCAAAAAATCTGGGTATATTAAAATAGGTGCAGAAGTTAGCATGTCTGTTAATGTCTGAAATGTTCTTTCTTGAATGAAGCTCCAAATAAATGGAACATCCTCCTTCAGCAACTAATTTAAAGGAATTGCAATGGAACACAAATTGGCAATGAAGGATCTATAAAAAGCTACTGAGCCTACAATGGATCTTACTGCTTCAGCAGTTGTGTCGGAAAGTTTTGATCAGCAGTTACTTTATCCCAATTTTAGAATATGTACTGCTGAAGTACCAGCTGTTACTTTGGTCATTCACAACCACTTTATCAGTGACTATACACAAATAACCCGCACATAAAAGAGTGAAGCTTACGACGACGTTTCGGTCCGACTTGGACCATTGACAAAGTCAATTGACTTTGTCACTGGTCCAAGTCGGACCGAAACGTCGTCGTAAGCTTCTCTCTTTTATGTGCGGGTTATTTGTGTATCGTTCCAGTCACGGTATTGTGCCTTTTTGTTATTTATCAGTGACTACATGATCAAGAAATTTGATCTATGATCTGAGAAACTGACATTTGGACATTTTTATTTTTAAATTAGCTTTCTCAAGCTGAGTACCAAGTCAAGTCCTTTAATGTTTCAAAAGGTAGTAAGGTAACCAAGTGGCCCGGCACTGGTAATATTCTCCCTCCTGTCTAGAAACCAACTACAACAACTTCTCGAACCTCAAGTGTAACATAACACTCAGAAGACAACCTTGGGTGCTGAAACTAGTCCTCCAATAGCTGCTAGTTGAAGCAGTAGTTCCTCCTCAAGGGACACCTTGTCGGAATGCAACTACTTGCACCAAGTAATGTCTTATCTTGTTGATGTCACCGGCCGTTTGCGGAAAGAACTCTCTGTTGCAGCTAGTGCTCTCACTTGAGTGTCAGTTATTTTACCTTGTGTTCCAGATGATGACAATGCAGTAGTAGTTGACAGTTACTCTCGTAAGATAAAGTGTTTGTCCGTCGAACTGCCCTTACATATTGCAAGAGACAGTACGATCTATCTTTTCCTATCTAATACCTCTGGTCAGACTATCCGCCTCAGAGCAAACACCAGGCTCGTTGAGTGTGTTCACTACCTATATCTTGTTAAGGTAGAGGACGAGTTGTCCCCCAGACCAGCAGGTCGGTGCTATGTCACGAGAGGAGAGTCTATCTACATCACAGGTAAAGAAAAAAGATCTTGCTCCTGCAGATTTCCCAGATTATTGCATGTATTGAACAAATGTCGCAGAGCCGTAGCATTATCAGGTGAAAAGATGGGTTTAATTATCTTACTATGTCATCGTATGCCACACGAGCCCGGCACAAGACCCATTCACATACCTGCGTACAGAATGCCTCATTCACAAGTTGCTGTTGGAAAAGAGCTAGTCATTCAGATTCTTAATATTTCAACGTGCACAGCAGTTCACTGTGGGATTCGCCAATGATCTTAGTACCTAAGAAAGATGATACTTGGTATCCGGTAATTAACTTTAGGAAGTTGAATGCTATAACGATACCAAATTGTTTCTCACTTCCTGCCTTTCGTGACTTACTACGCAACAGAGGTGATAACGAAGTCTTTTCGACCTTAGACTTATCAGAAAGCTTTTGGCAAGTCACTTTACAAGAGGACAGCCAAGAAATAACAGCCTTTTTCACTCCTTTTCCACTCATCACCTCTCACATTCTCGAGGATCGTGATGAACACATTTTGAAGCCTTATAGGCAACATCCTTATTGTGTACTTAGACAATGTGATCATGTCCGAAGATGTGGAAATATGCATCTCAACACGAGCTTCATACTCTCACGTAGGATCACAGATGTTGGATCCAAGCTGGTAGCCTCAGACTGGTACAACCATGTCGTCGATTCAGTCATACTGTTGGTATGAGTGAAGCACAGCATGTAGACCTTGCATCGATACAAATCCCAGTAGATCACCAGGGAAGTTGATCTGGTTTACAACAAACGAAGTTGAAAATTCTCTATCTTGGGTGAAGAAAGTAGAGTCAGAAATCAGACAAGCAGACTAGACCCTGCCGCTCCACCGAGGGTGACACACGAGTTGGTTCTACAAGAACATGACACAGTCGCTTACCCTTGAAGAGGCTAGATCAAATGATATTAACTTGCTCACGAGAGCCCATGAACACACGAACGGGCACATTGAGTGCAGAAGCTTCTACTGAAGAACCCGGTAGGCAAAGTTGTCAATTCACACGCTGAGGGGTCTGTGGTTCGATTCCTGGCAAGGGTGGAAACATTGGGCGTGTTTCCTTACATGTGTTGTCCCGTTCACTCATCAGTAAAAATGGATACCTGGGTGTTAGTCGAATGGTGTGGGTCTCATCCCGGGGCAAAAATTCACCTAATTTGCTCGAAATGCTTTGCATGACAAGGAGGCTTTCTGTATACCATGTACATGTACACGTAGAAATAAAAATATTAATGTTACGGGAATGGACAAGCAGACAAGCAGGCGACTCATCATCAGTGAAGGAATCTTCAACTTCATTCATCTTCATCAAAGACGTATGATGCAATGTCATCAATGAGAGAGACTTCCTCTAGACTGCATAAGGCATCAAACGAATTCTGGACGAGGATGGAGTAATGACTAGCGGTTCAATACAACTGGTTGTTGGGATTCTGACGCGCGGTTTTCCCCGAACCCGGTACTTGAGGAAAGGTCTGGTTGTTCTGGGAATTACATCCACAACTACAACCTCTTCTGTGGCCACAGTTGGCACAACAACGATAAGGTCCATTATATATGCTCTCCTGACACCCACTCAGACATACTTTGACCGTGCATCACATGGAAAATACTGTACGGTAAATTATCCTGAGGACTTCCAAAATTACGATTTAGATTAGATTTTGCCACCGAAGTGGCTAGTTTATTGTGCACCCTATATCCATTTTGAGGACGGTAGCGCAAGAGCATATGCATACACAAAAGGCCTCGGAATTAGGCCCCAAAAGGGTTAACAGGAGTACAATTGGATTTATTTCTATATATCTACAGTTCGCTTATCTGTTACAAACAAATTTAGGACATTTGCTTAATATATCTGGTATCTTATTTTCATTAATAAGATATCTTGACATGTTACATGGGTTATTATACGCTGAGGTCAGTGGTCACGAAAGATCATCCTGTCCTAGCTGTCTGAGGGATTAGTGTGGAGCGTTATAGAGCACCATTGCTTGCTGTAGTGATTTGGAATCTCAGGCTGAAGTGTTGGAGGAGAAGGTTCTATTTCTCCAAGAGCTGAAGAGTGGTAACCACTTCAAGTGGAATGTGGTCTCTACTAAAGGTAGAAGTACCAAGATAAGGAAGCTTAACAGAGAAGATCAGAAGGTTGGAAATCGATTCTCTGTTCTCTAAGATGAGTGTACTTCAGTGGTTGGCGAGGTTACAGGTACCACTAACTTCCCTGTTAATGAAGGTAAGAGCATTCTGGTTGTAGGTGACACACAAAATTATATGGACCGTGCTTTCTGTAACAAAGATAGGAACGTTAGACACGGAGTGTGCTTCCCAGGAGCTGGTGTTGATGACATAGTCAACAGATTGGATTATATTATGTCAGGTAATGGGAATAAGCCAATCGCCTGTCTTATTACTGGTGGAAATGATATCGGGAAGGGCAGGAGACAATAGCTGCTTTATAAGTACAAATCAGCCATAGATGTAATTACATCTAAGGGAGGGGTCCTAATCATATGTAGCATCTTGCCTAGAAGGGGAGTGGACAATGAATGGATGTGTTGGACAATTGGTATAAACTGCTGACTAGACAGGTACTACATGGAATTTGCAATACCATTCATTGATAACTGGGACAAATTTTATGGCAAACGTGGTATGAATGCAAGGGATGGGGTTCATCTCTCAGGGACTGGAGTGGTTGCATTATCCAACTCGATTGAAGGGGTCATTGTTGACTTGTCTAGGACTTTAAACTGATAGATAATAGAGATATGGGTGTGTGGGGGAAACAATCAAGCTGCAGTACAAGCGTTGAAAACAGCAGATATTACCAGGATACCTAAGGGATGTTTAATAGACAATATTCAAAATAAAGTTGCTAGTAAAAGCAAAGCAATTGCTCAACAAACAAAGAGACACAGTAGAGGGCAACGAGTGACTAGCTCCCTTAAGGTTTACTTTACTAATAGTAGGAGTCTAAGAAATAAGATAGATGATCTAAGATTACTGGCAAGTGTAGTAATATAGATATTATTGCTATAACAGAGACCTGGCTCAACCTGAAAGATAGAGAAATGTCTTCTGAATGTTACATACAAAGTTATAAACTATTCCACACTGTCAGGGTCAATAGGAAGGGTGATGGATTTTCGATGTATGTCAGAGATAATTTAAATTGTTGTGTTAGACAAGAAATAAGATTAGAAATATCGGACACAGAATCTGTTTAGAGGAGTTGCACTGCTCATTAAATACCAGTGGGGATCTGAAGAAATGGAAGGAATGGATGGAATGTGTGAAAGGGACTATTTAGTAGGAACAATCCAGTCTGAGAGCATTAAGGTGGTAATTGCAGTAATGTACAACCTGTCACAGAACTGCAGGAGGCCATGAGAAGAATACGACGAGAGCAACCGAGCAATGGTTGACACATCAGCCGAGGTGGCCAGAAGAGCTCACATGGTGGGAGCAAAGTTACTAATAGGGTGATTTCAATCACAAGGAGACTGATTGGGAAACCTGGAGCCTCATGGGGGTCCCGGAACATGGAGAGCCAAGATGATGGATGTGGTACTGGAAAACCTCATGCATCAACATGTTAGACACACTACTAGAGAGGTGAGGACGATCCAGCAAGACTGGACCTTGTATTCACCTTGAGTAGTTCGGACATCGAGGATATCACGTATGAAAGGCCCCTTGAAGCTAGTGATCATGTGGTTTTGTGCTTTGACTACACAGTTGAGCTACAAGTGGAGAAAGTAGCAGGAATAGGACAGGAAAAAACACACTTCAAAATGGGGGACTATACAGGCATAAAGAACTTCCTGCAAGATTCAGTGGGAGAGGGAACTGACAGGAAAACCAGTAAAAGAATTGATGGATTATGTATCAACAAACAGCAAGGAGGCAGAGGGGAGGTTTGTTCTCAAAGGAAACAGAAATAATGGGAAGACCAGAACAAGTCCTTGGTTTGCCCAAATGTGTAGGGAGGCAAAAACTAGATGCACTAGAGAATGGAAAAGGTACAGAAGACAAAGGACCCAGGAAAATAGAGAGATCAGCCGAAGAACCAGAAACGAATATACAAAGATAAGAAGGAAGGCTCAGCGACAACACGAAAATGACATAACATCGAAAGTCAACTCTGACCTGAAGCTGTTGTATAGCCACATCAGGAGAAACGACCAAGAGGTATGCGAGGAGCTCAACATGAGATTTAAAGAGGTATTTACAGTGGAAACAGGTAGGACTCCAGTAATTCAGAACAGGGGGGTACACCAAGTGCTGGATGAGGTACACATAACCGAGGAGGTGAAGAAGCTATGTGAACTTGATGCTTCAAAGGTGGTGGGACCTGACATCTCTCCAGGGTTTCTTAGATTGAGCAGAGATGCTGTGTGTGCCACTAACAAACATCTTCAAAATATTCATTGAAACTGGGCAACAACCTGAGGTATGGAAGATGGCAAATGTAGTCCCAATTTTTAAAAAAAAGAGACGGACACGAGGCATTAAACTATAGACCTGTCACTAATGTGACACAGTCATGCAAATTCATGGAGAAGATTATCAGGAGAGTGGTGGAGCACCTGGAAAGAATCAGGTGTATAATCGACAACCAGCACGTTGACAGAAGTAAGACAAGAGAGAGAGGGGGTGGATAGAAGGCATTTTCTTGTATTGTAAGAAGGCCTTGAACCTCACAAGAGGTTACTGCAAAAGCTAGAGGATCAGGCACTCATAACAGGAAAGGCACTGTAATGAATCAGAGAATTCCTGACAGGGAGGCAACAACGAGTCATGGTATGTGATGAGGTGTCAGAGTGGGCGCCTGTGACAAGTGGGGTTCCATAAGGTTCAGTCCTAGGACCTGTGCTGTTTTTGGTATATGTGAATGACATAACGGAAGGGATAGACTCGGAAGTGTCCATGTGTGCATATGATGTGAAGTTAATGAGGAGAATCAAATTAGTCGAGGATCAGGCAGGACTACAAAGAGACCTGGACAGGCTACAAGCCTAGTGCAGCAACTGCCTACTTGAATTTAACCCTGCCAAATGCAAAGTCATGAAGATCGGGGAGGGCAGAGAAGACCACAGATAGAGTATAGTCTAGGTGGCCAAAGACTGAAAACCTCACTCAAGGAAAAAGATCTTGGGGTGAGAAAAATACCGAGTACATCACTCAGATAACTGCTGCAGCATACGGTCATCTGGCAAATGTAAGGATAGCATTCCAATACTTCAGTAAGGAATCGTTCAAGGTTCTGTACACCATATACGTCAGGCCCATACTGGAGTATGCATCACCAGTCTGCAATCCACACCTGGTCAAGCATGTCAAGAAATTAGAGAAAGTGCAAAGGTTTGCAGTAAGACTAGTCCCAGAGCTAAGGGGTTTGTCTTACAAAGAAAGGTTAAGGGAAATTTGCCTGACACTGGAGAACAGGAGGGGCAGGGGAGACACGATAACGACATATAAAATGTGCAGAATAAACAAGATGGACAAAGACAGGATGTTCCAGAGAGTAGACACAGAAACAAGAGGTCACAATTGGAAGTTGAAAACTCAGATGAATCAAAGGGATGTAAGGAAATATTTCTTCAGTCATAGAATTGTCAGGCAGTGGAATAGCCTAGAAAGTGACGTAGTGGAGGCAGGAACCATACATAGTTTTAAAACGAGGTATGATAAAGCTCATGGAGCAGGGAGAGAGTGGACCTAGTAGCAATCAGTGAAGAGGCAGGGACAGGAGCTATGACTCGACCCCTGCAACCACAAATAGGGGAGTACAAATAGGTGAGTACACACACACACACACACATGCATGTGTGAGCTAGCTAGATACCTCAAAGGCAATGGAGCCAGATAACATCTCCCCATGGGTCCTGAGAGAGGGAGCAGAGGTGCTATGTATACCCCTAACAACAATAATCAATACATCTATCGAAACAGGGAGATTGCCTGAGGCATGGAAGACAGCAAATGTAGTCCCAATCGTTGAAAAAGGAGACAGACATGAAGCACTAAACTACAGACCAGTGTCACTGACATGTATTGTATGAAAAATCATGGAGAAGATTATCAGGAGAAGAGTGGTGGAACACCTAGAAAGGAATGATCTCATCAACAGCAGCCAACATGGTTTCAGGAACGGGAAATCCTGTGTCACAAACCTACTGGAGTTCTATGACATGGTGACAGCAGTAAGGCAAGAGAGAGAGGGGTGGGTGGATTGCATTTTCTTGGACTGCAAGAAGGCGTTTGACACAGTTCCACACAAGAGATTAGTGCAAAAACTGGAGGACCAAGCAGGGATAACAGGGAAGGCACTACAATGGACCAGGGAATACATGTCAGGAAGACAGCAGCGAGTCATGGTACGTGGCGAGGTATCAGAGTGGGCACCTGTGACCAGCGGGGTCCCACAGGGGTCAGTACTAGGACCAGTGCTGTTTCTGGTATTTGTGAACGACATGACGGAAGGAATAGACTCTGAGGTGTCCCTGTTTGCAGATGAAGTGAAGTTGATGAGAAGAATTCTTTCGATCGAAGACCAGGCAGAACTACAAAGGGATCTGTACAGGCTGCAGACCTGGTCCAGCAATTGGCTCCTGGAGTTCAATCCCACCAAGTGCAAAGTCATGAAGATTGGGGAAGGGCAAAGAAGACCGCAGACGGAGTACAGTCTAGGGGGCCAGAGACTACAAACCTCACTCAAGGAAAAAGATCTTGGGGTGAGTATAACACCAGGCACATCTCCTGAAGCGCACATCAACCAAATAACTGCTGCAGCATATGGGCGCCTAGCAAACCTCAGAACAGCATTCCGACATCTTAATAAGGAATCGTTCAGGACCCTGTACACCGTGTACGTTAGGCCCATATTGGAGTATGCGGCAACAGTTTGGAACCCACACCTAGCCAAGCACGTAAAGAAACTAGAGAAAGTGCAAAGGTTTGCAACAAGACTAGTCCCAGAGCTAAGAGGTATGTCCTACGAGGAGAGGTTAAGGGAAATCAACCTGACGACACTGGAGGACAGGAGAGATAGGGGGGACATGATAACGACATACAAAATACTGAGAGGAATTGACAAGGTGGATAAAGACAGGATGTTCCAGAGATTGGACACAGTAACAAGGGGACACAGTTGGAAGTTGAAGACACAGATGAATCACAGGGATGTTAGGAAGTATTTCTTCAGCCACAGAGTAGTCAGTAAGTGGAATAGTTTGGGAAGCGATGTAGTGGAGGCAGGATCTATATAAAGCTTTAAGCAGAGGTATGATAAAGCTCACGGTTCAGGGAGAGTGACCTAGTAGCGACCAGTGAAGAGGCGGGGCCAGGAGCTAGGACTCGACCCCTGCAACCTCAATTAGGCAAGTACAATTAGGTGAGTACACACACACACTCACCCTGAACCAGAGGCCTGGTGGATGAAGCTGCGAGGGGTGGACCTGGGAGAGAAGACTGAGAGGCAGAGCTTACGAGAAGGGAGGACGAGAGGGGGAGGAAGCTGGAAGAGCTCGGCAAGAAAATGGAAGAGAAAATAGCTGAGGAGAGCAGGAAATGGGAGTTGTAAATCACAGTAGCAGAAGCAAAGTTACAGAGCTTAGTAGAAGAACTAAAAAGTCTGAAACAGCCTAAAGAACCAAAGATCAGTAGCCACGACACCAAGAACTGCTACATCAGTAATAGATGAGGGGACTGTAGGGAACAAACGAGCTATACTATATGCGATGACTCTATCAGACCCAAATGGGGCCCAGGAAAAGACAGGGAGAACAGCAGGAACAAATGAGGAGACCAAAGACAATGAAGGAGCTAAGCTATACACAGAGGCTCTAACAGACAACTGTCATGTCCAGGAACAGCTAAGCACAGGGACACTGGATAGGGAAGAGACAGAAGGAAGAAACACTTCAATGGCAGGAACTAATTTGTCTTAGAGGATGCTCAGGGAAGTACAGTGGGAGGACGAAAGGTAGGGGGCAGTTTTTGTCTATGGGCTCGAAGAAGTTGAAGGGGAAACTTACAGTACAAGAAAACAGGAGGAAAAAAAATTGAAAGCATCATGAAAGCAATAGGAGAGGATGACATGACCAGCTGACAAATTTTCAGAGAATTAGGCGGTTTGTGAGAGGAAAAGTGTCTAGTCAATGTGATTTTTCAAAGCAGAGTCGGCTCAAAACCGGATCCTGCAGGAGAAAGCATGTCTAAGGGACAAATCAGAGTACCGGAGCATGTACCCTGACCGAAACGGAACACAAGAAAGGATGATACTGAAAGAGAGGGTGCAATGTTGCAAGGAGGAATGGAAGGCAAGGAAGGAGGGGAGCAGGAGAAACCAGACCCAGGTGGAAGAAGAGAGAGAACCTCCTCCAGTACCACCCACAGAAGGAACCCAACCATGGCAACCCCAATGCAATCAAATCTAATCCAAAACCCACACACTACCTTCTGCCCTCATCCCCCTCACCACAAACCCCATCCCCACAGTAACCCACAGTAACCCTCTGCACCCCCTCACACCCTCTCCCCCATCCCCCTCACCACAAACCCCACCCCCACAGTAACCCACAGTAACCCACAGACTGTACCCTCACATTATCCCCATCCCCCTCACCACAACCCCCACCCCCACTGTAACCCCAAAAGGCCCTGTGCCCCTACCAACCATAGACCCCACCCCCATAGCAATCTCCTATAGGCCCCCACCAGGGCACCTGCTCCTCCAAACCCACCATTCTTTCTGGACCCCAGTTATAGGAAAAAAGTTGAAGGTTTGGTACATGAACGCGGATGGAATAACGAATAAATGTGAGGAGCGACATGAAAGAATCAAGGAGATGTCCCCAGACATCATAGCAGTCACAGAAACAAAACTTACTGGGACAATAACAGACGCAATCTTCCCACCCGGATATCAGATCCTGAGGAAGGATAGAAGGAGCAGAGGGGGAGGAGGGGTTGCACTGCACATTAAAATCCGATGGGAATATCAGGAAATGGAAGGAATGGACGAGATTGGAGAAACGGATTACATAGTAGGTACAGTTCAGTCAGGTGAACATAAGGTAGTCATTGCAGTGATGTATAACCCACCACAGAACTGCAGGAGGCCAAGAGAGGAATATGATGAGTGCAACAGAGCAATGGTGGACACACTAGCTGAGGTGGCAAGAAGAGATCACTCGAGTAGAGCAAAGTTACTGGTTATGGAAGACTTCAACCACAGGGAGATTGACTGGGAAAACCTGGAGCCACATGGGGGCCCCAAAACATGGAGAGCCAAGATGATGGATGGGGTACGGGAAAGCCTCATGCACCAACATGTTAGGGACACTACCAGAGAGAGAGGGGAGGATGAACCAGCAAGACTGGACCTTGTGTTCACCCTGAGTAGCTCAGACATCGAGGACATCACATATGAAAGGCCCCTTGGAGCTAGTGACCACGTGGTTCTGAGCTTTGAATACATCGTAGAGCTACAAGTGGAGAGGGTAACAGGAGTAGAAAGGGAAAAGCCAAACTATAAAAGGGGGGACTACACAGGTATGAGGACCTTCCTGCAGGAGGTTCAGTGGGAAAGAGAGTTGGTAGGAAAGTCAGTAAATGAAATGATGGACTACATAACAACAAAATGCAAGGAGGCAGAGGAAAGGTTTGTTCCCAAGGGTAACAGAAATAATGGGAAGACCAGAATGAGCCCTTGGTTTACCCGAAGGTGTAGGGAGGCAAAAACTAAGTGCACGAGAAAATGAAAAAAGTACAGAAGGCAAAGGACCCAGGAAAATAAAGAGATTAGTCGACGAGCCAGAAACGAGTATGCACAGATAAGGAGGGAGGCCCAGCGGCAGTACGAAAACGACATAGCATCGAAAGTCAAGTCTGACCCGAAACTGCTTTACAGCCACATCAGGAGGAAGACAACAGTCAAGGACCAGGTAATCAGGCTGAGGAAAGAAGGTGGGGAGCTCACAAGAAACGACCAAGAAGTATGTGAGGAGCTCAACACGAGATTTCAGGAAGTATTTACAGTGGAGGCAGAAGGGACACTGGGAAGACAAAACAGAGGGGTACACCAACAAGGGATATACCAACAAGTGTTGGATGAAATACACACAACCGAGGAGGAGGTGAAGAAGCTCCTAAGTGACCTTGATACCTCAAAGGCGGTGGGACCGGACAACATCTCTCCATGGGTCCTTAGAGAGGGAGCAGAGACACTGTGTGTGCCACTAACCACAATCTTCAACACATCCCTTGAAACTGGGCAACTACCTGAGGTATGGAAGACGGCAAATGTAGTCCCCATCTTTAAGAAAGGAGATGGAAACTAGGCACTAAACTATAGACCAGTGTCACTGATGTGTATAGTATGCAAAGTCATGGAGAAGATTATCAGGAGGAGAGTGGTGGAGCACCTGGAACGGAACAAGGTTATAAACGACAGCCAGCACGGATTCATGGAAGGCAAATCCTGTGTCACAAACCTACTGGAGTTTTATGACAAGGTAACTGAAGTAAGACATGAGAGGGAGGGGTGGGTTGATTGCATTTTCTTGGACTGCAAGAAGGCCTTCGACACAGTTCCTCACAAGAGATTAGTGCAGAAGCTAGAGGATCAGGCACGTATAACAGGAAGGGCACTGCAATGGATCAGAGAATACCTGACAGGGAGGCAACAGCGAGTCATGGTACGTGATGAGGTATCACAGTGGGCGCCTGTGACGAGCGGGGTCCCACAGGGGTCAGTCCTGGGACCAGTGCTATTCTTGGTATATGTGAATGACATGACGGAAGGGATAGACTCAGAAGTGTCCCTGTTTGCAGATGATGTGAAGTTAATGAGGAGAATTAAATCAGATGCTGATCAGACAGGTCTACAAAGAGACCTGGACAGGTTGGACTCGTGGTCCAGCAACTGGTTCCTAGAATTTAATCCCGCCAAATGCAAAGTCATGAAGATCGGAGAAGGGCAAAGAAGACCGCAGACAATGTATAGGCTAGGCGGCCAAAGACTGCAAACCTCACTCAAGGAGAAAGATCTAGGGGTGAATATAATACCGAGCACGTCGCCAGAAACACACATTAACCAGATAACTGTTGCGGCATATGGGCGCCTGGCAAACCTGAGAATAGCGTCCCGATACCTCAGTAAGGAATCGTTCAAGACTCTATACACTGTGTACGTCAGGCCCATACTGGAGTATGCAGCACCAGTTTGGAACCCACACCTGGTCAAGCACGTCAAGAAATTAGAGAAAGTGCAAAGGTTTGCAACATGGCTGGTTCCAGAGCTAAGGGGAATGTCCTACGAAGAAAGGTTAAGGGAAATCGGTCTGATGACACTGGAAGGCAGGAGGGTCAGGGGTGACATGATAACGACATACAAAATACTGCGTGGAATAGATAAGGTGGACAGAGACAGGATGTTCCAGAGATGGGACACAGAAACAAGGGGTCACAATTGGAAGTTGAAGACTCAGATGAGTCAAAGGGATGTTAGGAAGTATTTCTTCAGCCACAGAGTTGTTAGGAAGTGGAATAGTCTGGCAAGTGATGTAGTGGAGGCAGGAACCATACATAGTTTTAAGACGAGGTATGATAGAACCCCACAGTGTTGCTGAGAATCCCACAGGAAACTGAAGGTATGGTATGGTACCAACGCTGATGGAATAACAAATAAGTGGGAGGAGTGGCACGAAAGAGTCGAAGAGGTGTCACCGGACATCATAGCTCTCACATAAACCTAGCTCACAGGTATGATAACAGATGCCATCTTTCCAAAGGGATATCAGATCCTGAGGAAAGACAGAGGGAACAGAGGGGGTGGAGGAGTGGCACTGCTCATCAGAAAAGATGGGATTTTGATGAGTTGGAGAAAGGAGACAGTGGAGAAGCAAGGGATTACATAGTAGGAATACTTCAGTCTGGAGGTCCCAAGGTGGTAATTGCTGTGATGTTTAACCTACCATAGAACAGCAGGAGGACAAGGCAAGAGTATGACGAGAATAATAGAGTGATGGTTAACACACTGGCTGAAGTGGCAAGAAGGGCTCATGCAAGCAGGGCAAAGCTACTGATCATGGGTAACTTTAACCACAAGAAAATCGATTGGGAGAACTGGAGCCTCATGGGGGCAGAGAAACGTGGACGGCTAAGATGATGGAGGTGGTACTGGAAAACTTCATGTACCAACAAGTAAGGGATACTACCAGAGAGAGAGGAGAGGATGAATCAGCAAGACTGGACCTAGTATTCACTTTGAGTAATGCAGACACTGAGACTATCACATATGAAAGACCCCTTCGGGCCAGTGATCATGTGGTTCTGAGCTTCGAATAGATAGTAGAGTTACAAGTGGAGGAGGAAGAAGGAAGGACCGGACGAATGAAGCCAAACTACAAGAAAGGGGACTACACAGGCATGAAGAATTCCTGTACGGGGTTCAGTGGGACAGAGAAGTGGCAGGGAAATCAGTAAACGAGATGATGGAATATGACAACAATATGCAAGGAAGCTGAGAAGCGGTTTGTGCCCAACGGCAACAGAAATAACGAGAAAGCCAGAATAAGCCCTTGGTTCACTCAAAGGTGTAAGGAGGCAAAAACCAAGTGTGCTAGAGAATGGAAGAAGCATAGAAGGCAAAAAGCCCAGGAGAACAAGGAGAGGAGTCGTAGAGCTAGAAACGAATATGCACAGGTAAGAAGAAGGCCCAACGACAATACGAAAATGACATAATAGCGAAAGCCAAATCTGACCCGAAGCTGTTGTACAGCCACATCAGGAGGAAAACAACAGTCAAGGACCAGGTAATCAGGCTGAGGAAGGAAGGAGGGGAGATCACAAGAAATGACCGCGAAGTATGTGAGGAGCTCAAAATGAGATTCAAAGAAGTGTTCACAGTGGAGACAAGGGTCTTCAGAAAGGCGGAGAGGTGGGGTATACCATCAAGTGTTGGACACAATACATACAACCGAAGAATAAGTGAAGAGGCTGCTAAGTGAGCTGGATACCTTAAATGTGATGGGGCCGGATAACACCTCTCCATGGGTCCTGAGAGAGGGAGCAGAGGCACTTTGAGAACATAAGAACATAAGAAAGAAGGAACACTGCAACAGGCCTACTGACCCATGCGGAGCAGGTCCATGTCCCCCCCCCCCCGGATTAGCCCAATGACCCACCCAGTCTGGTCACCTCCACTCAAGGAAGGAGCACGGCACCAGACCCAGCAGCACAAGCTAGTCAGGTCCAACTCACACCCACCCACACCCACTCATGTATTTATCTAACCTATTTTTAAAACTACACAACGTTTTAGCCTCAATAACTGTACTCGGGAGTTTGTTCCACTCATCCACAACTCTATTACCAAACCAGTGCTTTCCTATATCCTTCCTGAATCTGAATTTTTCCAACTTGAAACCATTGCTGCGAGTCCTGTCTTGGCTGGAAATTTTCAGCACGCTATTTACATCCCCTTTATTTATTCCTGTTTTCCATTTATACACCTCGATCATATCCCCCCTAATTCTACGCCTTTCGAGAGAGTGCAGATTCAGGGCCCTCAGTCTATCCTCATAGGGAAGATTTCTGATACATGGGATCATCTTTGTCATCCTCCTCTGTACGTTTTCCAGAGCATTTATATCCATTCTGTAATACGGTGACCAGAACTGAGCAGCATAGTCTAAATGAGGCCTAACCAAGGATATATAGAGTTGAAGAACAACCTGAGGACTTCTATTATTTATACTTCTAGATATGAAGCCAAGAATTCTGTTAGCTTTATTGCGAACACTAATGCACTGTTGTCTTGGTTTTAGATTACTGCTAACCAGAACTCCTAAATCCTTTTCGCAATCAGTAGTATTAAGATCTACATTATTTAGTTTATATGTGGCATGGTTATTTAACTGTCCAACATTTAGAACTTTGCATTTGTCAATATTAAACTGCATCTGCCACTTCTCCGACCATTGCATCAGTCTATTCAAATCATCCTGGAGTGCTCTAGTGTCCTCATTAGAATGAATTGGACGGCCTATTTTGGTGTCATCAGCAAATTTGCTTATGTCGCTATTTATTCCCTCATCTATGTCGTTTATGTAAATTGTGAACAACAACGGGCCCAACACTGACCCCTGAGGAACACCGCTTGTGACGTGCCCCCATTCTGATTTCTCCCCATTTATGCAAACTCTCTGCTGCCTATTTGTCAGCCATGCCTCTACCCAGGAAAAAATTTCTCCTCCTATTCCGTGTGCCTTAAGTTTCCTCAATAGCCTCTGATGTGGAACTCTATCGAAAGCCTTACTGAAGTCCATATACACAATATCATATTCATTACCATGATCTACCTCCTCAAACACCTTAGTGAAAAAAGTTAGTAAATTCGTAAGACAGGAACGCCCCTTTGTAAAACCGTGTTGAGATTCATTAATCAATCTGTGCCTATCAAGATGGCTACGAATTGCTTCGGCAATTATTGATTCCATAAATTTTCCCACTATGGAGGTAAGGCTTATTGGTCTATAGTTCGAAGCCAAGGACCTGTCACCTGCCTTGTAAATAGGTATTACATTTGCCATTTTCCACTTATCAGGCACTATGCCAGTTTGTAGTGATATGTTAAAAAGATTAGCCAAAGGTATGCTAAGTTCCTCTTTACATTCCTTTAACACCCTTGCAAACAGTTCATCAGGGCCTGGGGATTTGTTAGGTTTTAGTTTCTCTATTTGTCTGAGGACCATGTCACTAGTTACCGCAATCGTACATAGTTTATTATCGTCCTGTTCTACATAATCTATTATTTCAGGAATATCGCTAGTATTTTCCTGGGTGAAAACTGAGAGGAAGTAGGTATTGAGAATTTCACACATATCCTTATCACTGTCAGTGATCTGACCAGAGTTACTCTTAAGTGGGCCAATCTTGTCCCTAATCTTACTTCTGTATACCTGAAAGAACCCTTTTGGGTTAGTCTTTGAATCCCTTGCGACCTTAGCCTCATAATCCCTTTTTGCTTTTCTTATTCCTTTCTTTATTTCTCTCTTTAATTGAATATATTGATTTCTTAACTGCCCATCCCCTCTTTTGATACGCCTATATATGCCTCTCTTTTGACCAATGAGATGTTTTAATCTATTGTTCATCCATTTGGGATCATTTTTGTTAGATCTAATTTCCCTACTCGGAACAAAAGTTGTCTGGGCAGCTAGAACTATGCTCTGAAAAACGTCATATTGGCAACCAAGATCACCTACCTGACCCATAGTCAGGACATCCCAATTTAGCCCACCCAGGTAATTTTTCAGTCCCATGAAGTCGGCCAAGCGAAAATCTGGGACAGAGATTTGATTGCAGTTATCTGGGTAATTCCATGATATATTGAAAGTAAGTGATTTGTGATCACTTTCCCCAAGCTCACCATTAACCTCAAGATTATCAAAAAGGGGAAGTCTCAGGACGTTAGTCCATCTCCATCAGTTCTGCTCGTTGATTGGCAGGTGACCCTCTCTGTCATCCTGGAAAGATACACAGGTTACCCACTGCTTAAGAAATCACTCTCCATGATAAGTACAATACCTAAAAGATGTGGTGATTATTACAACAGTCAACTTAGAGCAAGACTGAAAGGACTAAGTTTATTATTGGTCAAAAGTGAAGCTTTCAACCAATAAATCCACTAGAATACAAGGCAGGCATGTACTTACAGTAGTGCTGGGAGCAGGGAGTCTAGTGATTACTGTTTGGACCGGAGCCCCACACGTCACCTTTTGAGGGGGGGGGGAGAAGGAGGGGAACGGATAGCCGGAGCTAGACTGACCCTACCTTAACAAGCAGCCGGCAATCAAACTATCACTTTAGGGGTGGGGGAGAAAAGGTGGGAATAGCGGGAGCTGGACTTACCCTTCCTTAACAAGGGGGAAAAACTTTCGAGGCGGGAAAATAGCGGGAGCTTGACTTACCCTACCTTAACAAGTAGCCGGCAATGAAACTATTGTTACTATATACTCCCTACTCCTATCTATTGAACTTTTCCCTCACACTCCCCCATACCAAGACTTATAGTCAAGGAGTATAAGAAGAATAGGCGAGGAAAAAGTTCTAACATGTGGAAGTCGCGTAAGGCAAGAAATCTTCTACTGACTGTCACGACTTAACCAGTCAGAGAAATAATTGGATGAACCATTGATATACACAATATGGAACTTAAAAGCCTGGAGTGCCAATGTCCACCTCAAGAGGCGACTGTTGGTTCCCTTAAAAGTTTCTAGGTATATCAAAGGTTTGTGGTCCGTTTCTAAAATGAATTCTTTTCCCAGCAAATAAAATTTAAGTTTGGAGATACCCCACACAAGGGCCAAACATTCCTTTTCTATTGTGGAGTATCTCGTTTCTGCGGGAAGGAGTTTCCGGCTTAGGAAGCATACAGGGAAGGGAGTACCATCATGGTATTGTAGTAACACCGCACCTAAGCCAGTATTGGAGGCATCAGTTCTTAAACAAAATGTTTTATTAATATCTGGAATCTTAAGTATAGGGTCTTTCGAAAAGATACTTTTAATCTCATTAAACTTTTCCCGAGCTACGTCGGAAAGTTCAAGAGGTTCCTTCACAGACTTTTTAAGGAAGTCGGATAAGATGCCTGTAAGATCAGTAAGGTTCGGGATAAACCGTGCATAAAAATTTACAGAACCAAGAAAGCTACGCATGAGCTTCTTGGTTTTGGGGAATTTAAATTCTAATAAAGCTTTGATCTTACTGGGGAGAGGCTGCAGAGAGTTATTAGAAAGTATCAGTCCAAGATATCTAATCTTGTTATACCCAAGGAAGCATTTCTTCGGCTTGGCAGTGAGGCCATGTGAGCGTAACCTACGCAAAACTGATGTTAATGTTTGGATATGTTCGCCCCACGTGGATGTCATTACGTAAATGTTATCAAAATAAACTGAAACATTTGGCATATTACCCAAGACCTTTCTCATCAGTCTCACGTAGGTAGCACAGGCAGTTACCAAACCGAAGGGCATAGTTCTATATTGCATCAGTCCTTGGTGTGTAGGAAAAGCGGTGTACTGCTTAGAAGAAGGATCTAACATTACTTGATGATATGCCTGCGCAATATCAATCTCTGAAAAGAAGGAAGCGTCATAAAATTTGTGTAGATCGCTATCTATTAAGGGCATAGGCTCAGCATCCCACCGAGTTATAGCATTAAGGCCTCTGAAGTCAATAGCAAGTCTATATGAATTATCCTCCTTCTTAACCATGACTACTGGTGAGCAATATGCAGATACTGAAGGTTCAATGATCTTTAGTTTTAATAATTTGTCTACCTCTCGGTCAAATGCATCCCTAAGGTGAACTGGAACTGGGTATAATTTTCGTTTGATAGGATTGTCCGTCACTAAGTCAATCTTATGGACTACCGTGGAGGTAACACCTGGAATATCAGTAAAGACGTCTGAAAAGTTACTCACACATTGAAGTAGTTCATGTCTCTTATGGTCATCCAAAGATTCATTAATATTAATGTTGGTTGCATCCCGAGTGGTCAAGAGTCACCAAGTCATGTAGTTCTTCATCATAGTCTAAGTTAGAGGTGTCAATTACGCACACTTTACATTCTTCAGTTGTCTTATCAAGTTCGTGTGGAAAAACTAAGTCAAAGTTATTAAGGCAGTTAACCGAATTTCTTCGGTAATATTTCTTAAGGATGTTGATATGATAAAGCTTAGGTTTCCCCTTGACTTCTATGAGGTAGTCAACTTTCCCACAAATTTTTAATACTTTATATGGACCTTTCCATGCTACTAATAATTTATTTGACTTGATAGGCAAAAGTACAAGAACTTCATCCCCTACTTTAAAACTTCTCCTCTGACTTTTGGAATCAAAATAGGTTTTGTACTGGTCCATTGACAAGCTTAGGTTTTTCGAAACTATGTCAGAGGTCTCCTCAAGTTTGGATCTAAGGTCAAGGAGAAACTGGTAAGAAGACTGAACCTCAGCATTTACCTCCTCATTAGTCCATAAGTCATGAAGGATGGACAATGGGCCTCTGGCCTGTCTACCATAGAGAAGTTCAAAAGGTGAAAACCCCAAAGAGTCACTGGGAACTTCCCTCATGGCAAACAAAGCACAGGGTAGGTAACGATGCCACTCCTTAGGTTTAAGGGAGCAAAGTTTCCTTAAAATGGACTTGAGAATCGAATGCTGGCGCTCAATCCTCCCATTACAGCTGGGATGATAGGGTGTGGTGAAGAGAGGCTTCACTCCCAGAAGTTGGTATAGATGTTGCATTAAGTCAGATGTGAATTGTGTCCCACGGTCAGACAAAATTTCTCTAGGGATGCCCACTCTGGAGAAGATGGACAAAAGGGCTTCAGCCACCTCTGTAGTAGTTATGGTCTTTAAGGGTACGGCTTCAGGGAAACTCGAAGCATAATCAACTAATGTTAATATATATCTATGTCCCCCAGATGAAAGTGGAGATAAAGGACCAACGATGTCAATAGCTACTCTTTCAAACGGTACCGTAAAGATAGGCATTTTGACCATAGGTACTCGCCTGGTACCTCGGGAGGATGACAGTTGGCAAACTTTACACGATCTACAATAGGTAGTGACATCTGAGGACATTTTTGGCCAAAAATAGGTTTCCCTAATTTTATTTAAGGTTTTACGATGCGAGAAATGTCCGGCCACTGGCAGGTCATGAGCCATTTTAAGAACAGTCTCTCTGCATTGACTTGGAACAACTAAGATGGAATAGTCTATCTCATCTGAATTTAATTTGAATACTGACTTGTACAAGATACCTTTTATATATTCAAATTTATATGAAAAGTTTTTCCTTTGGATAACTTGATTTTGTTTAGCGGCATTATGGCAATTCTGAAGAGAAGGGCAATTACGTTGTAAATTGACAAAGGAGTCCTTCGATATATCTAAAGGCTTAAAGTCAGGGAAAATCAAAGGATGGACAGTAGGAGAAGCCTGGGCTTTGGTCTGAGCCCTAGTCAAGACATTTATGGTATCGGAGGTGATATCTTCACTTTCATCTAACAAGTGAACCGGTGATCCTACTACCTCGCTTTCGAGAGTAGCATCACTGGTTTTTAATCCCACATGAATCTCACGAGACATTGTCTCATCTGAACTTTCGAGGGGCTTCTCTGACTCTACAGGAAGAGGATCTGAAACACTTATGTCCATCTTTGGTGATGAAAGGTCAACCTCAGAAGGAAGAATGGCACCTTTTACATTACCTATTAGTACGGAGCAAGAAGTGATGGGAGCTAGTACGGCTTCAGACCAACCTGTGAACCATTTAGACCTAATGTAACAACGGATGGTAGGAAAAGTGTCCGTACGGCCCAAGTAGTCTGAAAGTATAGCAGAGGAATGAGTTTCTTTAAGATTAGGGAACAGCTTATCAGAAATGACTATACATGTGCATCCAGTGTCTCGTAAAATGGTAGATACATTAAGTCCATTAACTGTTCCTGAACAGAAGGGTGCTTGGTCATTACAGTCTTTAAAACATCTTCCAACTTTTTGGACCTTCTTAGAAGGACAATCTGGACGTTTATGTCCCTTAACACCACACAAATGACAAACAGGAATAAAAGAAGTCATTTTACTTTCCACTAGAGGCTTTGATTTCTTAAGGTCTGATGAACCCTTGCCCTTAGGGTTCGATCCCTTTAGGTCTTTATAGGAATTGTGAGCCTCAGCATACAGGTCAGCAGCCTCAGCAACTTCCTCAGCTTTAATCAGGTTACGTTCTCTGATGAATGTTCGTATCTGGTGGGGAAGAGCTGTCAGGAACTGGTCAGCAACCATGAAGTCTCTAAGAGATTCATAACTGTGATCAATTCCTGAACTCTCTATCCAAAAGTCGAACAAACGAAAGAGTGTTACCTGTAACTGTTGAAAGTTCTAACAGGCAATTCAACTCTCTGTCCAAAAGTCGAACTGTAAGTTCTGGCATATACCTGAAATCTTTCCTGTAAGAATTTGTGGTTTTTTGATATGCTTTAAGGATTGCCTTCTTCAGTAGGTTATAATTACATATAATATCCTGCGACAAAGTTGCATAGATATTCAAAGCGGTACCAGAAAATAACATTCCTAACCTGGTAGCCCAGGTGTCAGCAGGCCATTCACAGAGGGTAGAGGTATTTTCAAACCTGATAATGTAAGAAGTTATGTCTTCCCCCTCTGTGAAGGGAGGTAAATTAGGTGTTGGAATATGTGCACTAGCTGCACGTTGTTCCATTACTCCTTCATCTAATTGCTGTTGTGAGAAAGTTAACTTCTTATTCTCTAATTCAAGGTGAGTTTGTTCGAGCTCGCGATCCTTTTCTCTCTCCCTTAACTCATATTCTCTGTCCTTTGCTCTTTCTTCAAGTTCCCTTAATTTAACCTGTTCCTCATGTATCTTAGCTTGTTCCTCACGTACTCTAGCTCTCTCCTCACTATCAAGTCTATCACACTCCTTTTTGTCTTCTCTTTCGATTCCTTCTCTCTCCTTATTCTCTTCTCTTTCCCTTTCTAGCTGTCTTTCTTCTCTCTCAATTCTCTCTCTTTCAAGTCTTTCCTGGATCTTAGCACTAATGAAAGATTCTAAATTTTTCCCTGTTATTCCTATCTTACTTCCAGCGTTCATCCAAAACTGGTATTCATCCATACTTGCAAGAATAACTTAAACTATCAAGGGAAATGAAACGGGTATTAAAGAAAATGGAGGGTTCAATTCCTGCTCAGCTCAAACTGTAAATAAACCAGAGGGCTCGATCCCTGCTTCAATTAAACAATATGTATTAATGAAAACGAAGGGTTCTATGCCAGCTCCGAGCAAACAGTAAGTAGAATGGGGTCCCTTGACCATCCAATCTTCTCACCAACAAATCAAGAGTGTCCTATGACAGTTCCCTTGATATAATGAAGAGCTCAATGAGACAAGTTGTCACTGGAAAATCTCGGGTCCCTAGAGTCTAATCCTCCAAAGTGTTTCAAGCTCACATACAATTAGGTGACAGAATTAAATATTATATCCTGCCTGACTTGACTTATCAAAAATGGTAGTCCTACAATACCGACATATATATATATATATATATATATATATATATATATATATATATATATATATATATATATATATATATATATATATATATATATATACAATTATCGTGAACATCAAAATGGTTGACAGGTAGGTAAGACACATAGGCAACAGTTAGGCAACTTTATTCCGAAACGTTTCGCCTACACAGTAGGCTTCTTCAGTCGAATACAGAAAGTAGGCAGGAACAGTAGAAATGTGAAGACGATGTAATCAGTCCATCACCCTTGAAGTCGTAGAATTTGAGGTTGTCAGTCCCTCAGCCTGGAGAAGTTCAGTTCCATAGTCAGGAACTATCTGAAGATCAAGCGACAGTGCGGAGACTTAAATACTATCGGAAGGAGAGGTGCAGAGTAGTAGTAGTAGTGAGAATGTAGCCACTGAGAGGTCAGGTCCCTCTCAGATCCAACAGTTCTCACTTGAAAGGGTTGTCCAAGGTGTTTTCTGTACCAAGAGGCCATGTGTTGCAGTGTCTGACAAGATGAACATCAAAATTCTACGACTTCAAGGGTGATGGACTGATTACATCGTCTTCACATCTCTACTGTTCTTGCCTACTTTCTGTATTCGACTGAAGAAGCCTACTGTGTAGGCGAAACGTTTCGGAATAAAGTTGCCTAACTGTTGCCTATGTGTCTTACCTACCATACAATTATCGTGAATGGGTTGAAAGGGGTGAAGAGAAGCTGGGATATATGGTGTAACAATCTAGTTATTATAATGATGGGGAGCGCTAAACCCGTGTAGCAATCCAGCGTAATGATATTTAAAACAAAATAACGTAGTTGTGTGTGGTCCAATATTAATAGTTCTTAATTTTCATGATAAATTTTCTTACCAGAGAAAATACATTATTGTTGAAGAATAATGGTGATAACAGTGACAGTACGAGTGATGGTGATTATAATGGTGACGACAAGAAGAATAATGGTGATAACAGTGACAGTACGAGTGATGGTGATTATAATGGTGACGACAAGAAGAATAATGTTAATAACAGTGACAGTACGAGTGATGGTGATTATAATGGTGACGACAAGAAGAATAATGTTAATAACAGTGACAGTACGAGTGATGGTGATTATAATGGTGACAACAAGAAGAATAATGTTGATAACAGTGACAGTACGAGTGATGGTGATTATAATGGTGACAAGAAGAATAATGTTGATAACAGTGACAGTAGCACGAGTGATGGTGATTGTAATGGTGAAGCCAAGAATAATAATAGTGATAACAATGACAGTGACACTAAAAACAATAATTATCTTACTGTATTATAGTAAGTCTACAATTATTATTTATGAACCTTACAAAATTTCTCGCCAATAAACCAAAAATATAACTGCCAGTAATGGTTCAGTTTTGTTCAGGTTGTGCGTGTGATCCAACATTACGTGATCTTATTTATGTATTGATTACAAAGATACATTTACATCTCTACTGCCCAAACGTTTCGGTTGTAGACTTGGCTTCTTCAGGCCAATACAGGAAGCTGTAAAATTGTGGGAGAGTTAGACGTAGTTTTGAGGGTATGAGTCAGTAATGTTAGGTGGGAGAGGGTCAGTCCCTCAAGCCTAGAGCACGTACATCAGGCCAGACCAGGTATACCAGAGTCGAGGTGACACGAAGTAGGTGGAGTTGATGTCACCTGTGGGTGTTGGACGCCAGTGGGAGGAAGTTATCCTCAGCAGTGGATCAACAAATGAGTTTTCAGAATCTTCTTCCCTGTACCCAGAACCATGTTGTTGCTGTGTCGTTTTGTTGTTGTTTTGCTTTTGTTCATCTGTTGTTTTCTCGTGTTTATAAGTAAACTAAGTAATGACAGTAATGTTGGTTTTTAGTCAGTAAATACGAATCCCACATTTAAAACCATATCAAAGACCTTGTTAAAACATTGTCCATCAGAAGTGTTTAATACACTTGTGCTACACTGACACATTACTGCAAATGTAATTTAGTTTAGTTATGAAATGCATTGTGAACCCATCGTAAACACTTGACACTTGGCAAGTAAACATTTGCATAATTTACTTCCATAAACATAATTTACCTCCATAAATATCAATACTTTTATTAAAGCTACAGCAATATAAACATTCCTACTTTCTTACATTACAAAATTATATTGATTTCTAAACCCATTTACTCCGCAAGTAATCAATGGAATCCAGTTAGTCACTCAGAACCCCCACAAGCTCCATTTGTCCTGACTTCCCAATAATGCTGACCAGATAATATCTCCCATTAATTAATCCACCAGAATCACCAAGGTATTTAAACATGAGAACGGACATGCACGACTCTAGTACCCTATAGTTTTCCTGGGATGGATTTTAACCCCATTTGGGCAGCAAATAGGATTACCAGGATTGTGAGAGATAGAGAATCGCAGATCAAACTCAGCCAGGCACACAGCTGTGGCAACATTCATCATGTTGATATCGATGACTTCATTTTGTCTTACGTGGTAAATCTTGCAACTTGCGCAGCTTCAAGGATGGAGAACATGCTGGTCAGCCACCAGCCCGCCCCAAATACTTTTTTTTTTTCTGTAAATGTAAACAGGAAGGTGGTAAATCACTGCAGTATGGAACTTCCCGTAGTCACGCTCTGTGCTACGTTGGTAGGACGCTGGCTGCCGATTTGAGGATTAACGAACCACGGGGCTAACGAACCCCGGGGCTAACGAACCACGGGGTTAACGAACTACGGGATCAATTCTGATATATCAAAGTGAAATGAACCCATGAGAATTGAGGTATATGAAGTACATGGATTAAAAAGAATAGGAAATAATCTTCTTGGAAGAAATAAAGATAACATGAATCACGATATCGTAATGACTCTCTGACCGCGGGTTCAATCCCGGCCGGGGTATGGTAAGATCGCATGAAATTTTCCCTTCTCCTTCCATCATTTTGCGGGAAAGAAAGTTATGGGTGGATGATGACAAACGAGGACTCGCTCGCAACAATACGAAATTCTCAGTATATGTATACACACAGACACAGAACTCTCGGTAAATACAGAGATATACAACTTGTGGCGCATACAGAAAACACAAGTCTTATTCTTACAAAAAGCTCGGAGCTCTTGTTATTCATTCAGAAATACACAGCATTAGGTAAATAAAGAGAAAAATACACAGTTCTCGTTATATACACAGAAATACAGAGCTCTCGAAGTATACACAGAGATACACAGTAAAGAAGACGAGTGCCATAATAAAGAAGACGAGTGCCATAATAAAGAAGACGAGTGCCATAATAAAGAAGACGAGTGTCATAATAAAGAAGACGAGTGCCATAATAAAGAAGACGAGTGTCATAATAAAGAAGACGAGTGCCATAATAAAGAAGACGAGTGTCATAATAAAGAAGACGAGTGCCATAATAAAGAAGACGAGTGTCATAATAAAGAAGACGAGTGCCATAATAAAGAAGACGAGTGCCATAATAAAGAAGACGAGTGTCATAATAAAGAAGACGAGTGTCATAATAAAGAAGACGAGTGCCATAATAAAGAAGACGAGTGCCATAATAAAGAAGACGAGTGCCATAATAAAGAAGACGAGTGCCATAATAAAGAAGACGAGTGTCATAATAAAGAAGACGAGTGTCATAATAAAGAAGACGAGTGTCATAATAAAGAAGACGAGTGCCATAATAAAGAAGACGAGTGCCATAATAAAGAAGACGAGTGTCCATAATAAAGAAGACGAGTGTCATAATAAAGAAGACGAGTGTCATAATAAAGAAGACGAGTGTCATAATAAAGAAGACGAGTGTCATAATAAAGAAGACGAGTGTCATAATAAAGAAGACGAGTGTCATAATAAAGAAGACGAGTGTCATAATAAAGAAGACGAGTGTCATAATAAAGAAGACGAGTGCCATAATAAAGAAGACGAGTGCCATAATAAAGAAGACGAGTGTCATAATAAAGAAGACGAGTGTCATAATAAAGAAGACGAGTGTCATAATAAAGAAGACGAGTGCCATAATAAAGAAGACGAGTGCCATAATAAAGAAGACGAGTGTAATAATAAAGAAGACGAGTGCTATAATAAAGAAGACGAGTGCCATAATAAGCATGGCTTGCTTCTGCAGTGTTTTAAAAATTGAGGTTGGAGAGTTGAAGGAGGTCGTCTTGCTTCTCCAGGAGGAGATTAGGAGGCTGAAGGTCCACCTCAATGGGTCTGGGAGAGAGTGTGAGGTGGCTGGAGTTGTGGGGAATGAGGCTTCTAGCAGCGAGGTGCAGTCTGTCTCTCGCTGTGAGGAGGCTGTAGTTGGGGAGGCAGCAACGGCTACCAGCAGTGAGGTGCAGCCCAGCACCTGCTACAAGTGGCGAGTAGTTCACAGTAATGGAAGGCGCATCAGAGTAAGGAAAGTTAAGAGTGAAGATCTGAAGGTAGGAAATCGCTTCTCTGTTCTTCAGGATGAATGTACTTCAGTGGCCAGTGAAGGTAAGGGTACTACTGCCCCTGCTAATGGAGGTAAGCGCATTCTTGTGGTTGGTGACTCTCAGGTAAGATACATTGACCGTGCTTTTTGTAATAGGAATAAGAAGATGAGAGATAGAGTGTGCTTCCCTGGAGCTGGTGTTGGGGACATTGTCAACAGGCTGGATAATATCATGTCAGGTAATGGGAGCAAGCCCATTATCTGTCTCAGTGCTGGTGGAAATGATATTGGGAAGGGTAGGAGAGAAGAACTGCTAGATAAGTACAGGTCAGCTATAGATTTCATTAAGTCTAAGGGAGGGATCCCAATCATATGTAGCATCTTGCCTAGAAGGGGAGTAGGAAATGAATGGTTGTCTAGGGCAATTGGTGTAAATTGCTGGCTAGACAGATACTGCAAGGAACTTGCAATCCCATTCATTGACAACTGGAACAACTTTTATGGCAAACATGATATGTATGCAAGGGATGGGGTACATCTCTCTGGGGCTGGGGTGGTAGCACTTGCAGACTCGATTGAGAAGGCCATTGGTGAAATGCCTATGATTTTAAACTGATGGAAGATAGAGGTATGGGTGTGTGTGGGAAACAAGCAGGTTGCAACACTAGGGTTGGAAACAGTAAATGTATAAAAGGCATTCAGCATGAAGTTATAAATAAAGACAATAGATCAGGTCAGCAAACAAAGGGGGACAGCAGAGGGCAGCAAGGGACTAGCTCCCTTAAGGTTTACTATACTAATAGCAGGAGTGTAAGAAATAAGATAGATGAGCTAAGATTAATTGCAAGTGCAGGAAACATAGATATTATTGCTATAACAGAGACCTGGCTCAATCTGAAAGATAGAGAGATGCCCTCTGAATGTCACATACAAGGCTATAAATTATTCCACACTGACAGGGTCAACAGGAAAGGTGGTGGAGTAGCGATGTATGTCAGAGACAATTTAAATTGTTGTGTTAGACAAGATATTAAATTAGAAGCGTCAGCCACTGAATCTGTTTGGTTACAGCTTCTCGAGGGCCGAGAAAAACTAATTTTGGGTGTGATTTACAGGGCCCCAAATCTTGATAGGGAGTGCAGTAAACTTCTATGGGACGAAATTCGTAAGGCATCTACATACGAAAATGTTGTGCTAATGGGAGATTTCAACTATAGACAGATTGACTGGAGCAATTTGACAGGAAATTTAGAGTCAGGTGACTTTCTTGATACGATCCAGGATTGTTTTTTAAAACAGTTTGTGACAGAGCCAACTAGGGGAAATAACCTCCTTGACTTGGTTCTTGCCAGTAGGGAAACACTAATTAATAATCTTGAGGTTAATGATGAGCTTGGGGAAAGTGATCACAAATCACTCAGTTTTAATATATCATGGAATTCCCCTAATAATGGCAATCAAGTCTCCGTCCCTGACTTTCGCTTGGCTGATTTCATAGGACTGAAAAATTACTTAGGTGGGCTGAACTGGAATGACCTGACTAAGGGTCAGGTAGGTGGTGATGGTTGCCGATATGATGCTTTCCAGGGCATAGTTCTAGCTGCTCAGTCAAATTATGTTCCAAATAGGGAAATCAGATCAAACAAAAATGATCCTAAATGGATGAACAATAGATTAAAATATCTGATTGGTCAAAAGAGAGGCATATATAGGCAAATCAAAAGAGGAGAGGGGCAATTAAGAAATCGATATATTCAGTTAAAGAGAGAAATAAAAAAGGGAATTAGAAAAGCAAAAAGAGATTATGAGGTTAAAGTTGCAAGAGAATCGAAGACTAACCCAAAAGGATTCTTTCAGGTATACAGAAGTAAGATCAGGGACAAGATAGGCCCACTCAAAAGTTCCTCGGGTCAGCTCACTGACAGTGATAAGGAAATGTGTAGAATTTTTAACACATACTTCCTCTCAGTTTTTACACAGGAGGATACCAGCGATATTCCAGTAATGATAAATTATGTAGAACAGGACGATAATAAACTGTGCACTATTAGGGTCACAAGTGACATGGTCCTTAGGCAAATAGATAAATTAAAACCTAACAAATCCCCAGGCCCTGATGAACTGTATGCAAGGGTTCTAAAGGAATGTAAAGAGGAGCTTAGCACACCTTTGGCTAATCTTTTCAACATATCACTACAAACTGGCATGGTGCCAGATAAGTGGAAAATGGCAAATGTGATACCTATTTTCAAAACAGGTGACAGGTCCTTAGCTTCGAACTATAGACCAATAAGCCTAACCTCCATAGTGGGAAAATTTATGGAATCAATAATTGCCGAGGCAGTTCGTAGCCACCTTGAAAAGCATAAATTAATCAACGAATCTCAGCATGGTTTTACAAAGGGGCGTTCCTGCCTTACGAATTTATTAACTTTTTTCACTAAGGTATTTGAGGAGGTAGATCATGGTAATGAATATGATATTGTGTATATGGACTTCAGTAAGGCTTTTGACAGGGTCCCACATCAGAGACTATTGAGGAAAATTAAAGCACATGGAATAGGAGGAGAAATTTTTTCCTGGATAGAGGCATGGTTGACAAATAGGCAGCAGAGAGTTTGCATAAATGGGGAGAAATCAGAGTGGGGAAGCGTCACGAGCGGTGTTCCACAGGGGTCAGTGTTGGGCCCCCTGCTGTTCACAATCTACATAAACGACATAGATGAGGGCATAAAGAGCGACATCGGCAAGTTTGCCGATGACACCAAAATAGGCCGTCGAATTCATTCTGACGAGGACATTCGAGCACTCCAGGAAGATTTGAATAGACTGATGCAGTGGTCGGAGAAGTGGCAGATGCAGTTTAATATAGACAAATGCAAAGTTCTAAATGTTGGACAGGACAATAACCATGCCACATATAAACTAAATAATGTAGATCTTAATATTACGGATTGCGAAAAAGATTTAGGAGTTCTGGTTAGCAGTAATCTGAAACCAAGACAACAGTGCATAAGTGTTCGCAATAAAGCTAATAGAATCCTTGGCTTCATATCAAGAAGCATAAATAATAGGAGTCCTCAGGTTGTTCTTCAACTCTATACATCCTTGGTTAGGCCTCATTTAGATTATGCTGCACAGTTTTGGTCACCGTATTACAGAATGGATATAAATTCTCTGGAAAATGTACAAAGGAGGATGACAAAGTTGATCCCATGTATCAGAAACCTTCCCTATGAGGATAGACTAAGGGCCCTGAATCTGCACTCTCTAGAAAGACGTAGAATTAGGGGGGATATGATTGAGGTGTATAAATGGAAGACAGGAATAAATAAAGGGGATGTAAATAGTGTGCTGAAAATATCTAGCCTAGACAGGACTCGCAGCAATGGTTTTAAGTTGGAAAAATTCAGATTCAGGAAGGATATAGGAAAGTACTGGTTTGGTAATAGAGTTGTGGATGAGTGGAACAAACTCCCAAGTACAGTTATAGAGGCCAGAACGTTGTGTAGCTTTAAAAATAGGTTGGATAAATACATGAGTGGATGTGGGTGGGTGTGAGTTGGACCTGATAGCTTGTGCTACCAGGTCGGTTGCCGTGTTCCTCCCTTAAGTCAATGTGACCTGACCTGACTAGGTTGGGTGCATTGGCTTAAGCCGGTAGGAGACTTGGACCTGCCTCGCATGGGCCAGTAGGCCTTCTGCAGTGTTCCTTCGTTCTTATGTTCTTATGTTCTTATGTTCTTAATAAAGAAGACGAGTGTCATAATAAAGAAGACGAGTGTCATAATAAAGAAGACGAGTGTCATAATAAAGAAGACGAGTGCCATAATAAAGAAGACGAGTGCCATAATAAAGAAGACGAGTGTCATAATAAAGAAGAGTGCCATAATAAAGAAGACGAGTGTCATAATAAAGAAGACGAGTGCAATAATAAAGAAGACGAGTGTCATAATAAAGAAGACGAGTGCCATAATAAAGAAGACGAGTGTCATAATAAAGAGGACGAGTGCCATAATAAAGAAGACGAGTGCCATAATAAAGAAGACGAGTGCCATAATAAAGAAGACGAGTGTCATAATAAAGAAGACGAGTGTCATAATAAAGAAGACGAGTGTCATAATAAAGAAGACGAGTGTCATAACAAAGAAGACGAGTGTCATAATAAAGAAGACGAGTGCCATAATAAAGAAGACGAGTGCCATAATAAAGAAGACGAGTGTCATAATAAAGAAGACGAGTGCCATAATAAAGAAGACGAGTGCCATAATAAAGAAGACGAGTGCCATAATAAAGAAGACGAGTGCCATAATAAAGAAGACGAGTGCCATAATAAAGAAGACGAGTGCCATAATAAAGAAGACGAGTGCCATAATAAAGAAGACGAGTGTCATAATAAAGAAGACGAGTGCCATAATAAAGAAGACGAGTGCCATAATAAAGAAGACGAGTGTCATAATAAAGAAGACGAGTGCCATAATAAAGAAGACGAGTGTCATAATAAAGAAGACGAGTGCCATAATAAAGAAGACGAGTGCCATAATAAAGAAGACGAGTGTCATAATAAAGAAGAGTGCCATAATAAAGAAGACGAGTGTCATAATAAAGAAGACGAGTGCAATAATAAAGAAGACGAGTGTCATAATAAAGAAGACGAGTGCCATAATAAAGAAGACGAGTGTCATAATAAAGAGGACGAGTGCCATAATAAAGAAGACGAGTGCCATAATAAAGAAGACGAGTGCCATAATAAAGAAGACGAGTGTCATAATAAAGAAGACGAGTGTCATAATAAAGAAGACGAGTGTCATAATAAAGAAGACGAGTGTCATAACAAAGAAGACGAGTGTCATAATAAAGAAGACGAGTGCCATAATAAAGAAGACGAATGCCATAATAAAGAAGACGAGTGTCATAATAAAGAAGACGAGTGCCATAATAAAGAAGACGAGTGCCATAATAAAGAAGACGAGTGCCATAATAAAGAAGACGAGTGCCATAATAAAGAAGACGAGTGTCATAATAAAGAAGACGAGTGCCATAATAAAGAAGACGAGTGCCATAATAAAGAAGACGAGTGTCATAATAAAGAAGACGAGTGCCATAATAAAGAAGACGAGTGTCATAATAAAGAAGACCAGTGCCATAATAAAGAAGACGAGTGCCATAATAAAGAAGACGAGTGTCATAATAAAGAAGACGAGTGTCATAATAAAGAAGACGAGTACCATAATAAAGAAGACGAGTGCCATAATAAAGAAGACGAGTGCCATAATAAAGAAGACGAGTGTCATAATAAAGAAGACGAGTGTCATAATAAAGAAGACGAGTGTCATAATAAAGAAGACGAGTGCCATAATAAAGAAGACGAGTGCCATAATAAAGAAGACGAGTGTCATAATAAAGAAGACGAGTGCCATAATAAAGAAGACGAGTGCCATAATAAAGAAGACGAGTGTCATAATAAAGAAGACGAGTGTCATAATAAAGAAGACGAGTGTCATAATAAAGAAGACGAGTGCCATAATAAAGAAGACGAGTGCCATAATAAAGAAGACGAGTGTCATAATAAAGAAGACGAGTGCCATAATAAAGAAGACGAGTGTCATAATAAAGAAGACGAGTGCCATAATAAAGAAGACGAGTGTCATAATAAAGAAGACGAGTGCCATAATAAAGAAGACGAGTGTCATAATAAAGAAGACGAGTGCCATAATAAAGAAGACGAGTGCCATAATAAAGAAGACGAGTGTCATAATAAAGAAGACGAGTGTCATAATAAAGAAGACGAGTGTCATAATAAAGAAGACGAGTGCCATAATAAAGGACAAACAAACAATCTTGAAGCTCAGCTCGTATTTTCATAATTGAATCAGGAAAAACGTAGCATAGGGAAATTTAATGCATATGCTGGAGCGACGGGAAGATACAAGAAAGCAAATTTGTTCTGTATAAAATGGGAAGAAGTTTTGGGAGCAGCGAAGGTATTTAACCTGTTCTGGTTAACCAGGTAACAACGGAAAGATTCTTGGAACAACAGGTATCAGTACGTGGTGGTCTGGTGGCTAAAACTCCCGCTTCACACACGGAGGGCCCGGGTTCGATTCCCGGCGGGTGGAAATTCCGACACGTTTCGTTACACCTATTGTCCTGTTCACCTAGCAGCAAATAGGTACCTGGGTGTTAGTCGACTGGTGTGGGTCGCATCCTGGGGGACAAGATTGAGGACCCCAATGGAAATAAGTTAGACAGTCCTCGATGACGCACTGACTTTCTTGGGTTATCCAGGGGGGCTAACCCTCCGGGGTTAAAAATCCGAACGAAATCTTATCTTATCTTATCTGTGAGGAATCTTGTTGAACCCGTTTGATACGTTCTGTAACTCTAGTAGCTTCAAACGTCTAAACGTCTAAAGCCTCGTAATTAGACGAGGGTGGAGAGTGAAACTCAAGTGTGTCGGTGGACTTTTGACCATTTTCTGAGTAAAATAGTCGGAAATATTTTTACCGTGATACTACGTTTAAATATATTTCAGTTTACTTCTGGATAACTTCAGTGCTTAATGACTGATGCGTCTCATAACCAGGATAATACCCATTAAATTGACTTTATGTGCAGGCTAATTTATCATGATATTAAAATACTTAAAAAAGAATTGTAACCCTTAAAATGTCTGCCATTACTGGAAGTGACTCATCTGATTGGCTTCAAATCTATATAGTTGAACCTCAAGCTTCACCTTGTTATTAACTGGGATAAGCCCCAGTTGGTCGATTTATTAAATAAATAATTATCATTTATATTCAGTAAAAAGTGCTTCTTCTGCTCAGCTTCAGAATATTAAAGATGGAGTAAGAATAAAGACACTTTATAAGTTTAGTTTAAGAAGTAAAACTTTATTTTTTACAGAAATATTTATAAAAATGGATTTATCGGAGTCAGGACAATTGCTGGAGAATGTTTTTCCTGATCGGCTTCAAACTTTCACAGTAGGTATGATTTATTAACATAATGCTCGGTTTACTCTTTGAGTTGTGTATGTTTCAGTTTGCGAGTGTTATTAAATCAAATATTTCTCAGTTAATAACTCGAGAATGCCTTTTCTGATCGACTTCAAACCTTAAACGTCGGTGTATCTTAATTGAAAGTATTTTTGTGTGGATGCCACTTTGTCAGCTTTATTTATCAGTTTTATCAAATTGGATGTTAAAAAATATTTTTTTTTCTTAAAAGATTACAGAGAACCACAAAAACTTCAAAAAATGGAACTATACAGGCGAGAGGCAACTCGCAAATTTGTGCAGTGTCAAGGAGCACGAGAGGTGAAGATAGTGAATGAAATGGAGTATGTGGGCGAAAAGTGCATGGAGGCATGGGAGAAATTCGCACCTAGGAGCAAAAGAAACAATAAGAAGACCAGAGTGTACCCATAGTTTACCCTGGTGGTGTAGAGAACCCGAAGGTAAATGTGTAAGAGCTAGGGAAAAATTATGGAAGGCAACATACTCAAGAAACCAAGGAATTTAATCCAAAAGCAAGAAATAATTATGCATGACTAAGACGAGAGCCTCGGCGACAGTTTGTGAATGAGATGGCATCGAAAGCCAGATCCGTCCCAGATTTGTTATATAGAAACATCAAGAGGAAAACAGAAGTAAAGGATTAGATAATCAGGGTGAGGGAGGGCAGCTCACAAGGAATATCCGTTAAGTCCGTGAGGAGCTCAGCAAAAGATTTAGGGAAGTATTCTCAGAGAAGACAGGAAGGCTACCAACGAACCGAAGAGGTAGAGTGAACAAGAAAGTGTTGAACACAATACATGCAACTGGGGAGGAGGTGAAGAAGCTACTGTGTGAATTCGACACTTCAAAGGCAGTGGGACCAGATAATAACTCTCCATGGGACTTGAAAGAGGAAGCCGAGGTACTATCTATACCTCGAGCAAGTACAATGGACACGGGACAACTGCTGGAGGTGTAGAAGACATCCAATACACTCAACGTTAAACTACAGACCAGTGTCACTGACATGTATAGTGTCAGTGACACTATATGTTCATTTTTCCACTATAATCTACCTTGTCCATAATTACTATCGCATTTCATTTGTCTGTTTCGTAAGGTGAAATCTCGGAGACTTCTTATATCATGGTATAGCTTAACAAATCTTTGATGACAATTGTTGCAGAGGTCTAGGCTACACTCAGACGTCTGCAACACAACTGTCATCAAAGATTTGTACCGAGCATATCGTCTAAGGTACACGTCAACTTAATAACTGCAGCAGCAAATGCACATCTGATAAATCTAAGACTAGCTTTTATACATCTAAATAAGAAGTCTTTCACAACACTGCGAACATCAGCCCCATATTGAAGCCTTCAGTACCAGCTGAAGCAAGTCAGGAAATTGGAGAAATTGCAGAGGTTTGCAACGAGACAAGTCCCAGATCTAAGGGAAATGTCCTGTAGGAAGAGATTAAGGGTACTTAGCCTGATGACACTTGAAAGACGGACTAGGGGGGATATGATAATTTACAAAATACTGTGAAGAATTGATTGGGCTAACAGGGACAGATTATCTGAAAGATGGGAATCAGGAACACGAGGGCACAGCTGAAAGTTGAAAACACCTATGAATCAAAGAGACGTTAGGATGTATTTCTTCAGCTTAAGAATAGCCTGGAAGTGAAATAACTTGGAGAAAGAAGTGGTAAACGCAGCATTCATACACAACTTTAAGAATATGTACGATAAGGCTCTCGAAGCAACGAGAGAGTGAATCTAGTAGCGAACAACGCAGATGCGGGGCCAGGTGAGTACATGTATGTGACCACACACACATCAGCCAGGGAAGAGTTCGATGGAAGGAGCTAAGTCACCTCAGGGGATGCAAAGAGGGAGACAGTGGGATGACGAAAGGGAGAAGTCACTTTTTGTCTACAGGCTCCAGGAGGCTGAAGGGGAAACCTATGATGCAAGAAAACAGGAGAAAAAAACGATTGAGAGTATCATGAAAAGAATAGGTGAGGATGGCATGACCCAGCTGACAAATTTTCGGAGAATTGGGTGATGTGCATGAGGAAAAAAAGGCCAGTCAGTGATTTTCAAGGCAGAATCAGCTGGAAACAGGCTCCTGCAGGAGAAGGCACGACTAAAGGACAAACCAGAGTTCTGGAGAGTGTACCTTAATTGAGACAGAACACAAGAAGAAAGGATGATACTGAAAGAGAGGGTACAAAGACATTCTCCCGAGATCACAGTTTTAGAAAAGAAGTTTAAGGTTTGGTATACGAATGAAGATGGAATAATAAATAAATGTGAGGAGTAACATAAGAGAATCAAGGAGATGTCCCCAGACATCATAGCAGTCACAAAAACAAAATTCACCGGGATGATAACAGACACAATCTTCCCACCCAGATATAAGATCCTGAAGAAAGATAGAGGGAGCAGAGGAGGAGGAGGAGTTGCACTGCTCATTAAAAACCATTGGGAATTTGAGGAAATGAAAGGAATGGACGAAATTGGTGAAAGGAACTACATAGATACAATTCAGTCTGGGGGAACATAAGGTAGTCATTGCAGTGATGTATAACCTGCCACAGAAGTGCAGGAGGCCAAGAGAAGAATATGAAGAGAGCAACAGAGCAATGGTGGACACACTAGCTGAGGTGGCCAGAAGAGCTCACTCCAGCAGAGCAAAGTTACTGGTTATGGGCGATTTCAACCACAGGGAGATTAATTGGGAAAACCTGGAGCCACATGGGGGTCCTGAAACATGGAGAGCCAAGATGATGGATGTGGTACTGGAAAACCTCATGCACCAACATGTTAGGGACACTACCAGAGAGAGAGGTGAGAATGAACCAGCACGACTGGACCTCGTATTAAGCCTGAGTAGTTCAGACATTGAGGACATCACATATGAATGGCCCCTCGATACTAGTGATCACGTGGTTCTGAGCTTTGAATACATCGTAGAGTTACAAGTGGAGAGGGTAACGGAAGTAGGATAGGAGAAACCAAACTATAAAAGGGGGAACTACACAGGTATGAGGAACTTCCTGCAGGAGGTTCAGTGGGACAGAGAACTGGTAGAAAATCAGTAAATGAAATGACGGACTGTGTAACAACAAAATGCAAGGAGACAGAGGAAAGGTTTGTTCCGAAGGGCAACAGAAATAATGGGAAGACCAGAACGAGCCCTTGGTTTACCCGAAGGTGTAGGGAGGCAAAAACTAAGTGCACTAGAGAATGGAAAAAGTACAGAAGGCAAAGGACCCAGGAAAATAAAGAGATTAGTCGAAGAGCCAGAAACGAGTATGCACAGATAAGGAGGGAGGCCCAGCGACAGTACGAAAACAACATAGCATCGAAAGTCAAGTCTGACCCGAAACTGGGGTATAGCCACATTAGGAGGAAGACAACAGTCAAACACCAAGTGACCAGGCTGAGGAAAGAAGGTGGGGGAACTCACAAGAAACGATCAAGAGGTATGTGAGGAGCTCAACACGACATTTAAGGAAGTATTTACAGTAGAGACAGAAAGGGCTCTTGGAAGACAGAACAGAGGGGGACACCAACAAGGGATATACCAACAAGTGTTGGATGACATACACACAACTGAGGAGGAGGTGAAGAAGCTGCTAAGTGACCTTGATATATCAAAGGGAATGGGACCGGACATCTCTCCGTGGGTCCTCAGGGAGGGAGCAGATATGTTGTGCGTGCCACTAACCACAATCTTCAACACATCCCTTGAAACTGGACAACTACCTGAGGTATGGAAGAAGGCAAATGTAGTCCTCGTTTTTAAGAAACGAGGCACTAAACTATAGACCAGTGTCACTGACGTGTATAGTATGCAAAGACATGGACTAGATTATCAGGAGGAGAATGTTGGAGCACATGGAACGGAACACGATTATAAACGACAACCAGCACGGATTAATGGAAGGCAAATCCTGTGTCACAAACCTTCTGGAGTTTTATGACAAAGTAACAGAAGTTAGACACGAGAGAGAGAGAGAGGGGTGGGTTGATTGCATTTTCTTGGACTGTAAGAAGGCCTTCGACACAGTTCCTCAAAAGAGATTAGTGCAGAAGCTAAAGGATCAGGCGCATATAACAGGAAGGGCACTGCAATGGATCAGAGAATACCTGACAGGGAGGCAACAACGAGTCATGGTACGTGATGAGGTATCACAGTGGGCACCTGTGACGAGCGGGGTCCCACAGGGGTCAGTCCTAGGACCAGTGCTATTTTTGGTATATGTGAATGACATGATGGAAGGGATAGACTCAGAAGTGTCCCTGTTCGCAGATGATGTGAAGTTAATGAGGAGAATTAAATCAGATGAGGATCAGGCAGGACTTCAAAGAGACCTGGACAGGCTGGACACCTGGTCCAGCAACTGGCTTCTCGAATTTAACCCCGCCAAATGTAAGAACATAAGAAAGAAGGAACACTGCAACAGGCCTACTGACCCATGCGGAGCAGGTCCATCCCCCCGATTAGCCCAATGACCCACCCAGTCTGGTCACCTCCACTCAAGGAAGGAGCACGGCACCAGACCCAGCAGCACAAACTAGTCAGGTCCAACTCACACCCACCCACACCCACTCATGTATTTATCTAACCTATTTTTAAAACTACACAACGTTTTAGCCTCAATAACTGTACTCGGGAGTTTGTTCCACTCATCCACAACTCTATTACCAAACCAGTGCTTTCCTATATCCTTCCTGAATCTGAATTTTTCCAACTTGAAACCATTGCTGCGAGTCCTGTCTTGGCTGGAAATTTTCAGCACGCTATTTACATCCCCTTTATTTATTCCTGTTTTCCATTTATACACCTCGATCATATCCCCCCTAATTCTACGCCTTTCGAGAGAGTGCAGATTCAGGGCCCTCAGTCTATCCTCATAGGGAAGATTTCTGATACATGGGATCATCTTTGTCATCCTCCTCTGTACGTTTTCCAGAGCATTTATATCCATTCTGTAATACGGTGACCAGAACTGAGCAGCATAGTCTAAATGAGGCCTAACCAAGGATATATAGAGTTGAAGAACAACCTGAGGACTTCTATTATTTATACTTCTAGATATGAAGCCAAGAATTCTGTTAGCTTTATTGCGAACACTAATGCACTGTTGTCTTGGTTTTAGATTACTGCTAACCAGAACTCCTAAATCCTTTTCGCAATCAGTAGTATTAAGATCTACATTATTTAGTTTATATGTGGCATGGTTATTTAACTGTCCAACATTTAGAACTTTGCATTTGTCAATATTAAACTGCATCTGCCACTTCTCCGACCATTGCATCAGTCTATTCAAATCATCCTGGAGTGCTCTAGTGTCCTCATTAGAATGAATTGGACGGCCTATTTTGGTGTCATCAGCAAATTTGCTTATGTCGCTATTTATTCCCTCATCTATGTCGTTTATGTAAATTGTGAACAACAGCGGGCCCAACACTGACCCCTGAGGAACACCGCTTGTGACGTGCCCCCATTCTGATTTCTCCCCATTTATGCAAACTCTCTGCTGCCTATTTGTCAGCCATGCCTCTACCCAGGAAAAAATTTCTCCTCCTATTCCGTGTGCCTTAAGTTTCCTCAATAGCCTCTGATGTGGAACTCTATCGAAAGCCTTACTGAAGTCCATATACACAATATCATATTCATTACCATGATCTACCTCCTCAAACACCTTAGTGAAAAAAGTTAGTAAATTCGTAAGACAGGAACGCCCCTTTGTAAAACCGTGTTGAGATTCATTAATCAATCTGTGCCTATCAAGATGGCTACGAATTGCTTCGGCAATTATTGATTCCATAAATTTTCCCACTATGGAGGTAAGGCTTATTGGTCTATAGTTCGAAGCCAAGGACCTGTCACCTGCCTTGTAAATAGGTATTACATTTGCCATTTTCCACTTATCAGGCACTATGCCAGTTTGTAGTGATATGTTAAAAAGATTAGCCAAAGGTATGCTAAGTTCCTCTTTACATTCCTTTAACACCCTTGCAAACAGTTCATCAGGGCCTGGGGATTTGTTAGGTTTTAGTTTCTCTATTTGTCTGAGGACCATGTCACTAGTTACCGCAATCGTGCATAGTTTATTATCATCCTGTTCTACATAATCTATTATTTCAGGAATATCGCTAGTATTTTCCTGGGTGAAAACTGAGAGGAAGTAGGTATTGAGAATTTCACACATATCCTTATCACTGTCAGTGATCTGACCAGAGTTACTCTTAAGTGGGCCAATCTTGTCCCTAATCTTACTTCTGTATACCTGAAAGAACCCTTTTGGGTTAGTCTTTGAATCCCTTGCGACCTTAGCCTCATAATCCCTTTTTGCTTTTCTTATTCCTTTCTTTATTTCTCTCTTTAATTGAATATATTGATTTCTTAACTGCCCATCCCCTCTTTTGATACGCCTATATATGCCTCTTTTGACCAATGAGATGTTTTAATCTATTGTTCATCCATTTGGGATCATTTTTGTTAGATCTAATTTCCCTACTCGGAACAAAAGTTGTCTGGGCAGCTAGAACTATGCTCTGAAAAACGTCATATTGGCAACCAAGATCACCTACCTGACCCATAGTCAGGACATCCCAATTTAGCCCACCCAGGTAATTTTTCAGTCCCATGAAGTCGGCCAAGCGAAAATCTGGGACAGAGATTTGATTGCAGTTATCTGGGTAATTCCATGATATATTGAAACTAAGTGATTTGTGATCACTTTCCCCAAGCTCATCATTAACCTCAAGATTATTAATTAGTGAATCTTTGTTGGCAAGAACCAAGTCAAGCAGATTGTTTCCTCTAGTTGGTTCTGTCACAACCTGTTCTAAAAAGCAATCCTGAACCGTATCAAGAAAGTCACTAGACTCAAGATTTCCTGTCATATTGTTCCAATCAATTTGTCTAAAGTTAAAATCTCCCATTATCACAACATTTTCATATCTAGATGCCTTATGAATTTCGTCCCATAACAGCTTACTGCACTCCCTATCAAGGTTTGGGGGCCTATAAATCACACCCAAAATTAATTTGTCACGTCCCTCGAGAAACTGTAGCCAAACAGATTCTGTGTTCGATGTTTCTAATCTTATATCATGTCTAAGACAATTAAGGAAGCTAGTCACTCGTTGCCCTCTACTATCTCTCTTTGTTTGTTGATCAATTGATTTGCCATTACTAGCAACTTTATTTTGAATATTGTCTTTTAAACATATCCCTGAGGTATCCCGGTAATAACTGCTGTTTTTAACCCTAATGCTGCAGCCTGATTGTTTCCCACAAACACCCATACCTCTATAATCTATCAGTTTAAATTCCTAGACAAGTCATCAATTACCCTCTCAATTGAATTGGCTAATGCAACCACTCCATCCCCAGAGAGATGAACCCCATCCCTTGCATACATATCACGTTTGCCAAAGAATAGGTCCCAGTTATCAATGAATGGGATTGCAAGTTCCTTGCAGTACCTGTCTAGCCAGCAATTTATACCAATTGCCCTAGACATCCATTCATTGCCCACTCCCTTTCTAGGCAAGATGCTACATATGACTGGGATCCCTCCCTTAGACCTAACTACTTCTATGGCTGACCTGTACTTATCCAGCAGCTCCTCTCTCCTGCCCTTCCCAATGTCATTACCCCCAGCACTAAGACAGATAATGGGCTTGTTCCCATTACCTGTCATAATATTATCCAACCTGCTGACTATGTCACCAACACCAGCTCCAACCTTTCTGTCTCTTTTACAAAATGCACAGTCCATATATCTTACCTGAGAATTGCCTACTATTAAAATATTCTTACCTTGATTAGCAGGGGAATCAGTGGTATCTTCAACCTCACTAACCACTGAAGTACACTCGTCTTGGAGAAGAGAATCGATTTCCTACCTTCACATCTTCTGTATTAACTCTCATCTTCCTTCTTCCTGAACTGTGAACCACTTTCCACTTAAAGCGGCTGCCACTATCACTGCTGGTGACCATTTCCTCCTTACCAGCTAAATCCTTCTCACACTCACTCCCAAACTCATCTATGCGAAGCTTCAACCTCCTGTTTTCCTCCTGAAGAAGTAGAATCTCCTTCTTCAACACTTGAACCTGAGATTCTAAAACACTACAACAAGCCATGGTGCTTGGTAACAGCCCACGCTAACTCCGAAGAGCTTAGGCAGGTATGACCACACTTGACCACTGACCTCAGCGTACTGAAGTGTGACACCATCCAGGTAGTGGGAACCATATTGTGTGGCTTGAGTGGGAACCATACTGTGGGGCTTGAGTGGGAACCATACTGTGGGGCTTGAGTGGGAACCATACTGCGTGGCTTAAACGGGAACCATACTGTGTGGCTTGAGTGGGAACCATACTTTATGGATTGAGTGGGAACCATACTGTGTCGATTCTTCACAGACACTGTCTTGTTGATTCTTCACAGACTCTGTCTTGTTGATTCTTCACAGACTCTGTCTTGTTGATTCTTCACAGACTCTGTCTTGTTGATTCTTCACAGACTCTGTCTTGTTGATTCTTCACAGACTCTGTCTTGGTGATTCTTCACAGACTCTGTCTTGTTGATTCTTCACAGACTCTGTCTCGTTGATTCTTCACAGACTCTGTCTCGTTGATTCTTCACAGACTCTGTCTTGTTGATTCTTCACAGACTCTGTCTTGTTGATTCTTCACAGACTCTGTCTTGTTGATTCTTCACAGACTCTGTCTTGTTGATTCTTCACAGACTCTGTCTTGTTGATTCTTCACAGACTCTGTCTTGTTGATTCTTCACAGACTCTGTCTTGTTGATTCTTCACAGACTCTGTCTTGTTGATTCTTCACAGACTCTGTCTTGTTGATTCTTCACAGACTCTGTCTTGTTGATTCTTCACAGACTCTGTCTTGTTGATTCTTCACAGACTCTGTCTTGTTGATTCTTCACAGACTCTGTCTTGTTGATTCTTCACAGACTCTGTCTTGTTGATTCTTCACAGACTCTGTCTTGTTGATTCTTCACAGACTCTGTCTTGTTGATTCTTCACAGACTCTGTCTTGGTGATTCTTCACAGACTCTGTCTTGTTGATTCTTCACAGACTCTGTCTCGTTGATTCTTCACAGACTCTGTCTCGTTGATTCTTCACAGACTCTGTCTTGTTGATTCTTCACAGACTCTGTCTTGTTGATTCTTCACAGACTCTGTCTTGTTGATTCTTCACAGACTCTGTCTTGTTGATTCTTCACAGACTCTGTCTTGTTGATTCTTCACAGACTCTGTCTTGTTGATTCTTCACAGACTCTGTCTTGTTGATTCTTCACAGACTCTGTCTTGATGATTCTTCACAGACTCTGTCTTGTTGATTCTTCACAGACTCTGTCTTGATGATTCTTCACAGACTCTGTCTTGTTGATTCTTCACAGACTCTGTCTTGATGATTCTTCACAGACTCTGTCTTGTTGATTCTTCACAGACTCTGTCTTGTTGATTCTTCACAGACTCTGTCTTGTTGATTCTTCACAGACTCTGTCTTGATGATTCTTCACAGACTCTGTCTTGTTGATTCTTCACAGACTCTGTCTTGTTGATTCTTCACAGACTCTTTCTTGATTCTTCACAGACTCTTTCTTGTTGATTCTTCACAGACTCTGTCTTGTTGATTCTTCACAGACTCTGTCTTGTTGATTCTTCACAGACTCTTTCTTGTTGATTCTTCACAGACTCTGTCTTGTTGATTCTTCACAGACTCTGTCTTGATGATTCTTCACAGACTCTGTCTTGTTGATTCTTCACAGACTCTGTCTTGTTGATTCTTCACAGACTCTGTCTTGTTGATTCTTCACAGACTCTGTCTTGATGATTCTTCACAGACACTGTCTTGTTGATTCTTCACAGACTCTGTCTTGTTCATTCTTCACAGACTCTGTCTTGTTCATTCTTCACAGACTCTGTCTTGTTCATTCTTCACAGACTCTGTCTTGCTGATTCTTCACAGACTCTGTCTTGATGATTCTTCACAGACTCTGTCTTGTTGATTCTTCACAGACTCTGTCTTGTTGATTCTTCACAGACTCTGTCTTGTTGATTCTTCACAGACTCTGTCTTGTTGATTCTTCACAGACTCTGTCTTGCTGATTCTTCACAGACTCGGTCTCGTTTAATCTTCACAGACTCTGTCTTGTTGATTCTTCACAGACACTGTCTTGTTCATTCTTCACAGACTCTGTCTTGCTGATTCTTCACAGACTCGGTCTCGTTTAATCTTCACAGACTCTGTCTTGTTGATTCTTCACAGACACTGTCTTGTTCATTCTTCACAGACTCTGTCTTGCTGATTCTTCACAGACTCGGTCTCGTTTAATCTTCACAGACACTGTCTTGTTCATTCTTCACAGACTCTGTCTTGCTGATTCTTCACAGACTCGGTCTCGTTTAATCTTCACAGACACTGTCTTGTTGATTCTTCACAGACTCTGTCTTGTTGATTCTTCACAGACTCTGTCTTGTTGATTCTTCACAGACTCTGACTTGTTGATTCTTTACAGACTCTGTCTTGTTGATTCTTCACAGATTCTGTCTTGTTGATTCTTCACAGACTCTGTCTTGTTGATTCTTCACAGACTATGTCTTGTTGATTCTTCACAGACTCTGTCTTGTTGATTCTTCACAGACTCTGTCTTGTTCATTCTTCACAGACTCTGTCTTGATGATTCTTCACAGACTCTGTCTTGATGATTCTTCACAGACTCTGTCTTGTTCATTCTTCACAGACACTGTCTTGTTGATTCTTCACAGACACTGTCTTGATGATTCTTCACAGACTCTGTCTTGTTGATTCTTCACAGACACTGTCTTGATGATTTTTCACAGACTCTGTCTTGCTCATTCTTCAAAGACTCTGTCTTGTTGATTCTTCACAGACACTGTCTTGATGATTCTTCAAAGACTCTGTCTTGTTCATTCTTCACAGACAGTGTCTTGTTCATTCTTCACAGACTCTGTCTTGTTGATTCTTCACAGACTCTGTCTTGTTGATTCTTCACAGACTCTGTCTTGTTGATTCTTCACAGACTCTGTCTTGTTGATTCTTCACAGACTCTGTCTTGTTGATTCTTCACAGACACTGTCTTGTTCATTCTTCTTGTCATGTTGATTTTTCACAGACTCTGTCTTGTTCATTCTTCACAGACTCTGTCTTGTTGATTCTTCACAGACTCTGTCTTGTTCATTCTTCAAAGACTCTGTCTTGTTGATTCTTCACAGACTCTGTCTTGTTCATTCTTCACAGACTCTGTCATGTTGATTTTTCACAGACTCTGTCTTGTTCATTCTTCACAGACTCTGTCTTGTTGATTCTTCACAGACTCTGTCTTGTTCATTCTTCACAGACTCTGTCTTGTTCATTCTTCACAGACTTTGTCTTGTTGATTCTTCACAGACTCTGTCTTGTTCATTCTTCACAGACTCTGTCTTGTTGATTTTTCACAGACTTTGTTTTGTTGATTCTTCACAGACTCTGTCTTGTTGATTCTTCACAGACTCTGTCTTGTTGATTCTTCACAGACACTGTCTTGATGGTTCTTCACAGACACTGTCTTGTTGATTCTTCACAGACTCTGTCTTGTTGATTCTTCACAGACTCTGTCTTGTTGATTCTTCACAGACTCTGTCTTGTTGATTCTTCACAGACACTGTCTTGATGATTCTTCACAGACACTGTCTTGTTCATTCTTCACAGACTCTGTCATGTTGATTCTTCACAGACTCTGTCTTGTTCATTCTTCACAGACTCTGTCTTGTTGATTCTTCACAGACTCTGTCTTGATGATTCTTCACAGACTCTGTCTTGTTGATTCTTCACAGACTCTGTCTTGTTGATTCTTCACAGACTCTGGTAGATTCAGCCATAATGTACACTTACTTGTATTAATATAAGTAGTAAAATGTATATAATCATTACTTTAATTTCTTTGGGGCTGATTGGTAAGCCAGCAAAATGGTTCGGTCAGATGACCTAAAGCTCTAGCGGAGGAAGACCGGCGCCAGGAAACACTTGTCCTTTTTCCTGACAAGCCTTAACTAACCTAGCTCATAGAACCCGAAGTTAGACTAAGATAAATCTTAGTAATGAGGAGTATCAGGTGTGAATGGATAATACGACGTTCGTGAAGACAAAGATGGATAAACAATAAATGGATAGTTTGAGTATATGCGATGACAATAGTATTGAACATGATGGATGCAAACACTTCTACCTAGTTGATTATTAGGTTTTCAATGTGTATCTCTCTCTCTCTCTCTCTTTCTCTCTCTCTCTCTCTCTCTCTCTCTCTCTCTCTCTCTCTCTCTCTTTCTCTCTCTCTCTCTCTCTCTCTCTCTCTCTCTCTCTCTCTCTCTCTCTCTCTCTCTCTCTCTCTCTCTCTTTCATATTCACGTAAAGAATTTTTTTCTTTCAACAAGTCAGCCGTCTCCCACCGAGGCAGGGTGACCCAAAAAGAAAGAGAAATCCCCAAAAAGAAAATACTTTCATCATTATTCAACACTTTCACCTCATTCATACATAATCACTGTTTTTGCAGAGGTGCTCAGATACAACAGTTTAGAAGTCTATATAAAGATATACTGTAACATATCCCTCCAAACTGCCAATATCCTAAACTCCTCCTTTAAAGTGAACTTCCCATTTCCAGGACTCACGTCCGGTTAACCGGATTCCCTAAATCCCTTCACTAAATATTACCCTGCTCACACTCCAGCTCGTAAGGTCCCAGAAAACCATTCGTCTCCATTCACTCGTAACACACACACGCTTGCTGGAAGTCCAAGCCCCTCGTCCACAAAACCTCCTTTACCCCCTCCCTCCAACCTTTTCGAGGACGACCCCTACCCCGCCTTCCTTCCACTACAGATTCATACGCACTCCAAGTCATTCTACTTTGATCCATTCTCTCTATATGACCAAACCACCTCAACAACCCCTCTTCAGCCCTCTGACTAATACTTTTATTAACTCCACACCTTCTCCTAATTTTCACACTCAGAATTTTCTGCATAATATTTACACCACACATTGCCCTTAGACAGGACATCTCCACTGCCTCCAACCGTCTCCTCGCTGCTGCATTCACAACTCAAGCTTCACACACATATAAGAGTGTTGGTACTACTATACTTTCATACATTCCCTTCTTTGCCTCCATAGATAACGTTTTTTGTCTCCACATATACCTCAACGCACCACTCACCTTTTTTCCTTCATCAATTCTGTGGTTAATCTCATCCTTCATAAATCCATCCGCTGACACGTCAACTCCCAAATATCTGGAAACATTCACTTCTTCCATACTCCCTCTCAACAATGTGATATCCAATTTTTCTTTATCTAATTCATTTGATACCCTCATCACCTTACTCTTTTCTATGTTCACTTTTAACTTTCTACCTTTACACACACTCCCAAATTCGTCCACTAACCTTTCCAACTTTTCTTTAGAATCTCCCATAAGCACAGTATCATCAGCAAAATGTAACTGTGTCAATTCCCATTTTGTATTTGATTCCCCATAATTTAATCCCACCCCTCTCCCGAACACCCTAGCATTTACTACTTTTACAACCCCATCTATAAATATATTAAACAACCATGGTGACATTACACATCCCTGTCTAAGACCTACTTTTACCGGGAAGTATTCTCCCTCTCTTCTACACACCCTAACCTGAGCCTCACTATCCTCATAAAAACTCTTTACAGCATTTAGTAACTTACCACCTATTCCATACACTTGCAACATCTGCCACATGTAAAGAAGTATCCTCATTAATTTCCCAAACTTAGTAAAATCCCCATAATAGTAATATTGTTAAGGTGAATACAGCCAACTGCTGAGCTGCGTAATCATGGCTGGTGTAGAGACATTTCTCACCACTCCAACAGCAGGGAAGCTGCTCTACCAAACTGGGGTCATAACACCTCAATAAAACACTAATTGAATATGCGACTACCCACTTGGCAGGCACCAAGGGTCGCGACAGGGGTCCTAATAACGAAATTAGTATAATTTTGCTCCGGCATTAACCCTGAGGATGTGGCACAATTTGAAGAAAATTGTATTCTGTAAATACGTTAAACATTTTGTGCCTCGGTACTGATAGTGAGGTCGCTGGGAGGAGGTGAAGGAATCAATAGTGAGAGAGAAGGTAGAAGGGGAGGACCGAAGGCAGGGAGAAAATAAAGTAGATAGGTAGGAAGGAATATACCTGCAGTTTAAATATTAATCTCGGTCATCCATGCGCCGCACTCAGTACAAATACTCACCTCAGCCATCAGCTGATGTACCAGTTATAGCAACAACACAAAGTTCTGTTTACATTCTTCTCAGCGTCTGACAGCGACAACAGGAAATCAGAAAGTAATGGTTCGTGTATACAATCCACCAAAAATTAACAGCTACTTAAAAATTACGTAGTAAAAAATCGAATTCAGGGATAATGATCTTACGAAGCCGATCTTACACAATCTTCCTTAGTGAGTTTATTCCTGAAAGTGGAAGAACAGGAAGTAATTAACAAGAACACTTGTAAGATTCAGCATTCCAAGTATCATTGACGTTAACGTCAACCTACAATACACATGATATTAAACGTATACCCAACAGTTTGTTGAATTTAATACCAATAATGGGTCATCCTGAGTTAGTCGACCGGTATTACCTAAAAGATTTAACCCTCAATGTTAAATTCTCACTTTACTGTATATAGCCTGGCGAATATACTACTTAGTATTCGTATTCTTGGCGGATACTAGTCTCACTATTTTTGACGGATACTAGTCTCGGTATTCTTGACGGATACTAGTCTCACTATTCTTGACGGATACTAGTCTCGGTATTCTTGACGGATACTAGTCTCACTATTCTTGACGGATACTAGTCTCACTATTCTTGACGGATACTAGTCTCGGTATTCTTGACGGATACTAGTCTCGGTATTCTTGACGGATACTAGTCTCACTATTCTTGACGGATACTAGTCTCACTATTCTTGACGGATACTAGTCTCACTATTCTTGACGGATACTAGTCTCGGTATTCTTGACGGATACTAGTCTCACTATTCTTGACGGATACTAGTCTCACTATTCTTGACGGATACTAGTCTCGGTATTCTTGACGGATACTAGTCTCGGTATTCTTGACGGATACTAGTCTCGGTATTCTTGACGGATACTAGTCTCGGTATTCTTGACAGATACCAGTCTCGGTATTCTTGACGGATACTAGTCTTGGTATTCTTGACGGATACTAGTCTCGGTATTTTTGGCGGATACTAGTCTCGGTATTCTTGGCGGTTACTAGTCTCGGTATTCTTGACGGATACTAGTCTCACTATTCTTGAAGGATACTAGTCTCGGTATTCTTGAAGGATACTAGTCTCGGTATTCTTGACGGATACTAGTCTCACTATTCTTGAAGGATACTAGTCTCGGTATTCTTGACGGATACTAGTCTCGGTATTCTTGACGGTTAATAGTCTCACTATTCTTGACGGATACTAGTCTCGGTATTCTTGACGGATACTAGTCTCGGTATTATTGAAGGATACTAGTCTCACTATTCTTGACGGATACTAGTCTCGGTATTCTTGACGGATATTAGTCTCGGTATTCTTGACGGATACTAGTCTCGGTATTCTTGACGGATACTAGTCTCGGTATTCTTGACGGTTACTAGTCTCGGTATTCTTGACGGTTACTAGTCTCGGTACTCTTGACGGATACTAGTCTCGGTATTCTTGACGGATACTAGTCTCGGTATTCTTGAAGGATACTAGTCTCGGTATTCTTGACGGATACTAGTCTCGGTATTCTTGACGGATACTAGTCTCGGTATTCTTGAAGGATACTAGTCTCGGTATTCTTGACGGATACTAGTCTCAGTATTCTTGACGGATACTAATTTCGGTGTTCTTGACGGATACTAGTTTCACTATTCTTGACGAATACTAATCTCAGTGTTCTTGAAGGAAACTAGTCTCACTATTCTTGACGGTTACTAGTCTCGGTATTCTTGACGGAAACTAGTCTCGGTATGCTTGACGGAAACTAGTCTCGGTATTCTTGACGGTTACTAGTCTCACTGTTCTTGACGGTTTCTAGTGTCAGTATTCTTGACTGATACTAGTCTCAGTATTCTTGACCGATACTAGTCTCAGTATTCTTGATCGATACTAGTCTCAGTATTCTTGAAGGATACTAGTCTCACTATTCTTGACGGATACCAGTCTCGGTATTCTTGACGGATACTACTCTCACTATTCTTGACGGATACTAGTCTCACTATTCTTGACAGATATTAGTCTCACTATTCTTGACGGTTACTAGTCTCGGTATTCTTGACGGAAACTAGTCTCGGTATGCTTGACGGAAACTAGTCTCGGTATTCTTGACGGTTACTAGTCTCACTGTTCTTGACGGTTTCTAGTCTCAGTATTCTTGACGGATACTAGTCTCAGTATTCTTGACGGATACTAGTCTCAGTATTCTTGACGGATACTAGTCTCAGTATTCTTGACGGATACTAGTCTCAGTATTCTTGAAGGATACAAGTCTCAGTATTCTTGAAGGATACTAGTCTCAGTATTCTTGAAGGATACTAGTCTCAGTATTCTTGACGGATACTAGTCACAGTATTCTTGACGGATACTAGTCTCAGCATTCTTGAAGGATGCTAGTCTCGGCATTCTTGAAGGATGCTAGTCTCAGTATTCTTGAAGGATACTAGTCTGAGTATTCTTGACGGATACTAGTCACAGTATTCTTGAAGGATACTAGTCTCAGTATTCTTCAAGGATACTAGTCTCAGTATTCTTGAAGGATACTAGTCTCGGTATTCTTTACGGATACTAGTCTCAGTATTCTTGAAGGATACTAGTCTCAGTATTCTTGACGGATACTAGTCACAGTATTCTTGAAGGATACTAGTCTCAGCATTCTTGAAGGATACTAGTCTCAGTATTCTTGAAGGATACTAGTCTGAGTATTCTTGACGGATACTAGTCTCGGTATTCTTGACGGATACTAGTCTCAGTATTCTTGAAGGATACTAGTCTGAGTATTCTTGACGGATACTAGTCTCAGTATTCTTGAAGGATACTAGTCTCAGTATTCTGGAAGGATACTAGTCTCAGTATTCTTGAAGGATACTAGTCTCGGTATTCTTGACGGATACTAGTCTCAGTGTTCTTGAAGGATACTAGTCTCAGTATTCTTGAAGGATACTAGTCACAGTATTCTTGAAGGATACTAGTCTCAGCATTCTTGAAGGATACTAGTCTCAGTATTCTTGAAGGATACTAGTCTGAGTATTCTTGACGGATACTAGTCTCGGTATTCTTGACGGATACTAGTCTCAGTATTCTTGACGGATTCTAGTCACAGTATTCTTGAAGGATACTAGTCTCAGTATTCTTGAAGGATACTAGTCTCAGTATTCTTGAAGGATACTAGTCTCGGTATTCTTGACGGATACTAGTCTCAGTATTCTTGAAGGATACTAGTCTCAGTATTCTTGAAGGATACTAGTCTCAGTATTCTTGAAGGATACTAGTCTCAGTATTCTTGAAGGATACTAGTCTCAGTATTCTTGAAGGATACTAGTCTCGGTATTCTTGACGGATACTAGTCTCAGTATTCTTGACGGATACTAGTCACAGTATTCTTGAAGGATACTAGTCTCAGCATTCTTGAAGGATACTAGTCTCAGCATTCTTGAAGGATACTAGTCTCAGTATTCTTGAAGGATACTAGTCTGAGTATTCTTGACGGATACTAGTCACAGTATTCTTGAAGGATACTAGTCTCAGTATTCTTGAAGGATACTAGTCTCAGTATTCTTGAAGGATACTAGTCTCGGTATTCTTGACGGATACTAGTCTCGGTATTCTTGAAGGATACTAGTCTGAGTATTCTTGACGGATACTAGTCACAGTATTCTTGAAGGATACTAGTCTCAGTATTCATGAAGGATACTAGTCTCAGTATTCTTGAAGGATACTAGTCTCGGTATTCTTGACGGATACTAGTCTCAGTATTCTTGAAGGATACTAGTCTGAGTATTCTTGACGGATACTAGTCTCAGTATTCTTGAAGGATACTAGTCTCAGTATTCTTGAAGGATACTAGTCTCTGTATTCTTGAAGGATACTAGTCTCGGTATTCTTGACGGATACTTGTCACAGTATTCTTGAAGGATACTAGTCTCGGTATTCTTGACGGATACTAGTCACAGTATTCTTGAAGGATACTAGTCACAGTATTCTTGAAGGATACTAGTCACAGTATTCTTGAAGGATACTAGTCTCAGTATTCTTGAAGGATACTAGTCTCGGTATTCTTGACGGATACTAGTCACAGTATTCTTGAAGGATACTAGTCTCAGTATTCTTGAAGGATACTAGTCACAGTATTCTTGAAGGATACTAGTCTCAGTATTCTTGAAGGATACTAGTCTCAGTATTCTTGAAGGATACTAGTCACAGTATTCTTGAAGGATACTAGTCACAGTATTCTTGAAGGATACTAGTCTCGGTATTCTTGACGGATACTAGTCACAGTATTCTTGAAGGATACTAGTCTCAGTATTCTTGAAGGATACTAATCTCAGTATTCTTGAAGGATACTAGTCTCAGTATTCTTGAAGGATACTAGTCTCAGTATTCTTGAAGGATACTAGTCTCAGTATTCTTGAAGGATACTAGTCTCAGTATTCTTGAAGGATACTAGTCACAGTATTCTTGAAGGATACTAGTCTCAGTATTCTTGAAGGATACTAGTCTCAGTATTCTTGAAGGATACTAGTCTCAGTATTCTTAAAGGATACTAGTCACAGTATTCTTGAAGGATACTAGTCTCAGTATTCTTGAAGGATACTAGTCTCAGTATTCTTGAAGGATACTAGTCTCAGTATTCTTGAAGGATACTAGTCTCAGTATTCTTGAAGGATACTAGTCTCAGTATTCTTAAAGGATACTAGTCACAGTATTCTTGAAGGATACTAGTCTCAGTATTCTTGAAGGATACTAGTCTCAGTATTCTTAAAGGATACTAGTCACAGTATTCTTGAAGGATACTAGTCTCAGTATTCTTGAAGGATACTAGTCTCAGTATTCTTGAAGGATACTAGTCTCAGTATTCTTGAAGGATACTAGTCTCAGTATTCTTGAAGGATACTAGTCTCAGTATTCTTAAAGGATACTAGTCACAGTATTCTTGAAGGATACTAGTCTCAGTATTCTTGAAGGATACTAGTCTCAGTATTCTTAAAGGATACTAGTCACAGTATTCTTGAAGGATACTAGTCTCAGTATTCTTGAAGGATACTAGTCTCAGTATTCTTGAAGGATACTAGTCACAGTATTCTTGAAGGATACTAGTCTCAGTATTCTTGAAGGATACTAGTCTCAGTATTCTTGAAGGATACTAGTCTCAGTATTCTTAAAGGATACTAGTCACAGTATTCTTGAAGGATACTAGTCTCAGTATTCTTGAAGGATACTAGTCTCAGTATTCTTGAAGGATACTAGTCACAGTATTCTTGAAGGATACTAGTCTCAGTATTCTTGAAGGATACTAGTCTCAGTATTCTTGAAGGATACTAGTCTCAGTATTCTTGAAGGATACTAGTCTCAGTATTCTTGAAGGATACTAGTCACAGTATGTGTAGCTGACCATCTCATGGCGGTAATTATAACAGATGGTCACTGCAGGAATTATTCAAAAATTTAGCCCTCTTGACAATTAGTTTTCTCAAGTGTGTTGGTTGGTCGCTGGTACTGAGTAATTAAACTGGAATTGAAGCCGGCATTTCTTGACTAACTTTATGAAGTTATGATTAGCACGAGAGAGAGAGAGGGAGAGAGAGAGAGAGAGAGAGGGAGAGAGAGAGGGAGGGAGGGAGGGAGGGAAAGAGAGACAGAGACAGAGAAAGGAAGAGAGAGAGAGGCACCATGATGGTAATGCCGCTGCAGTCGTAAGCATGAATGAGAGAGTGTTGGTACCTGGAGGAGAAGTTGATATTCCTGGGGTGAAATTTGTCTCCAAACTGGCCATGAAGAACCACGTTGTAAATCTTGCAAAAGACGCAGACAGGAAGCTTACAACACTTCACCGTATCTCGCATCTGCTTGACGTTAGGGGTTGCAAGATTCTTTATGAGGCACAAGTACACTCACACCTTGAGTATGCTCCACTTTCTTGGTTTGCCCCCCCCCCTCTCATCTGCGACTGCTTGACAGAGTAGAGAACAGAGCAAGACGTCTCATCTCTCGCCTGGACCCATCCTGGATAAATCTGTCATTTCAACAGAGCCTTCAACATGAAAGTGATATGGGTGGCCTTACTGTTATGTACAAGGCAACATTGTCAAAGTACCAAAGTACAACTTCACTCTGGCTGTACCCTTCTCCAGAACATCACTTCATCTGAGACCATTTATTCCCAGGATGACCCGAGTCTGGAACACATTCGTACAGCATTATGATGTCAACGAGATCAAGTCAGTTGATCAAATGAAAATGCTGGCCCACAGATGGGTCCAACTTCATCCTGTTCCCTACTTGCATGTCTCATAACAATTAAAATGCTTTCATATGAGCTGATGTAGGTAACAGCTCTTAGAATATCAATAAAGTTAGGAATACTTAACTTGTAAATACCTTGTCAATAAAGTTAGAAATCCTTAACCTAACGTTGTCAACATTTTGATTGATCTACGAGAATGAGGGAGAGAATAGATTCAGAACCTAACTGATGAACTCCAGAACATCCAGGATTGAGACGCTAGATCTGCAAATCAAGGATAGTTCTGAAAATCAAGGTTGGGTTCTGTAAGCCAAGCTGGGTTCTGTAAGCTAACGCTGGGTACCCTAAGTTAACGCAGGGTTCCGTAAGTTAACTCTGGGTTCTGCAAGTTAATGCTGGCTTCTGTACAAAACGATGGGTTCTGTATGCCAACGATGTATTCTCTAAGCCAAAGCTGGGTTCTGTAAGTTAAGACTGGGTTCTATAAGTTAACGCAGGGTTCTGTAAGCCAACACTGGGTACCGTAAGTTAACGCAGGGTTCTGAAAGTTAACGCTGGGTTCTGTAAGTTAACGGTGGGTTCTGTAAGCAATCGCTGGGTTCTGTAAGCCAACACTGGGTTCTGTAAGTTAACGCTAGGTTTTGTAAGCAAACGTTGGGTTATGAAAGCCAACGATGGGTTCTGCAAGTTAACGCTGGGTTCTATAAGACAAGGTTGGGTTCTGTAAGCCAACGCTGGGTTCTGTAAACCAACGCTTGGTTCTCTTAGCCACGGCTGGGTTCTGTAAGTTAACGCTGGCTTCTGTAAGTCAACGCTGGGTACCGTAAGTTAACACAGGGTTTTTCAAGTTAAAACTGGGTTCTGTAAGCCAACGCTGGGTTCTGTTAGCCAAAGCTGGATTCTTAAAGTTAACGCTGGGTTCTGTAAGCCAACCCTGTGGTCTGTAAGTTAATGCATCGTTCTGTTAGTTAACGCTGGGTTCTGTAAGCCAATTCTGTTTTCTGTAAGACTATGCTGAGTTCTGTAAGCTAATGTTGGGTTCTGTAAGCCAAAACTGGGTTCTGTAAGTTAACGCTTGGTTCTGTAATTAACGCTGGGTTCTGTAAATTTACGCTGGGTTTTGTAGGCCAATGATGGGTTCTAAGACATCTCTGGGTTCTGTACCCTGGGTTCTGTAAGTCTCTGTAAGCCTACCCTGGTTCTGTAAATCTGTAACGCTTCTGGGTTCTGTTCTGTAAGTTAACACTGGGTTCTGTAAGCACAAGTTGCTAAGGGTTCTGTAACCCCACGCAAGGGTTCTGTAAGCCTTATCCCTGGATTATGTAAATTAAGGATGGGTTCTGTAAGTCAACGCTTGGTACTGTTAGCCAACGCCGGATTCTGTAAATTAACGCTGGATTCTGTAAGCAAACGCTGGGTTCTGTAAGTATATGATGTGTTCTGTTAGTTATTGCTGGGTTCTGTTAGTTAACACTGGGTTCTGTAAGCCTACCCTGGGTTCTGTAAGTTAACGCTGGGTTCTGTAAGCCTACCCTGGGTTCTGTAAGTTAACGCTGGGTTCTGTAAGCCTACCCTGGGTTCTGTAAGTTAACGCTGGGTTCTGTAAGCCTACCCTGGGTTCTGTAAGTTAACGCTGGGTTCTGTAAGCCTACCCTGGGTTCTGTAAGTTAACGCTGGGTTCTGTAAGCCTACCCTGGGTTCTGTAAGTTAACGCTGGGTTCTGTAAGCCTACCCTGGGTTCTGTAAGTTAACGCTGGGTTCTGTAAGCCTACCCTGGGTTCTGTAAGTTAACGCTGGGTTCTGTAAGCCTACCCTGGGTTCTGTAAGTTAACGCTGGGTTCTGTAAGCCTACCCTGGGTTCTGTAAGTTAACGCTGGGTTCTGTAAGCCTACCCTGGGTTCTGTAAGTTAACGCTGGGTTCTGTAAGCCTACCCTGGGTTCTGTAAGTTAACGCTGGGTTCTGTAAGCCTACCCTGGGTTCTGTAAGTTAACGCTGGGTTCTGTAAGCCTACCCTGGGTTCTGTAAGTTAACGCTGGGTTCTGTAAGCCTACCCTGGGTTCTGTAAGTTAACGCTGGGTTCTGTAAGCCTACCCTGGGTTCTGTAAGTTAACGCTGGGTTCTGTAAGCCTACCCTGGGTTCTGTAAGTTAACGCTGGGTTCTGTAAGCCTACCCTGGGTTCTGTAAGTTAACGCTGGGTTCTGTAAGCCTACCCTGGGTTCTGTAAGTTAACGCTGGATTCTGTAAGCCTACCCTGGGTTCTGTAAGCGCTGGGTTCTGTAAGCCTTCCCTGGGTTCTGTAAGTTAACGCTGGGTTCTGTAAGCCTACCCTGGGTTCTGTAAGTTAACGCTGGGTTCTGTAAGCCTACCCTGGGTTCTGTAAGTTAACGCTGGGTTCTGTAGGCCTACCCTGGGTTCTGTAAGTTAACGCTGGATTCTGTAAGTTAACGCTGGGTTCTGTAAGCCTACCCTGGGTTCTGTAAGTTAATGCTGGGTTCTGTAAGCCTACCCTGGGTTCTGTAAGTTAACGCTGGGTTCTGTAAGCCTACCCTGGGTTCTGTAAGTTAACGCTGGGTTCTGTAAGCCTACCCTGGGTTCTGTAAGTTAACGCTGGGTTCTGTAAGCCTACCCTGGGTTCTGTAAGTTACCGCTGGGTTCTGTAAGCCTACCCTGGGCTCTGTAAGTTAACGCTGGGTTCTGTAAGCCTACCCTGGGTTCTGTAAGTTAACGCTGGGTTCTGTAAGCCTACCCTGGGTTCTGTAAGTTAACGCTGGGTTCTGTAAGCCTACCCTGGGTTCTGTAAGTTAACGCTGGGTTCTGTAAGCCTACCCTGGGTTCTGTAAGTTAACGCTGGGTTCTGTAAGCCTACCCTGGGTTCTGTAAGTTAACGCTGGGTTCTGTAAGCCTACCCTGGGTTCTGTAAGTTAACGCTGGGTTCTGTAAGCCTACCCTGGGTTCTGTAAGTTAACGCTGGGTTCTGTAAGCCTACCCTGGGTTCTGTAAGTTAACGCTGGGTTCTTGAAGTCAGTGTAAAGAGACACTCAACTAGGAATGTAGGGAGACACTCAACTAGCAGTGTATAGACTAAACTAGCAGTGTACAGTGACACTCAAGTAGCAGTGATAGGAGACACTCGACTAGCAGTATAGGGAGACACTCAAGTAGAAGTGTAGGAAGACTCTCTACTAGCAGTGTAGCGAGACACTCAACTAGCAGTGTAAGGAGACACTCAATGAATGTAGACTACTAGCAGTGAGGAAGAAACTCAGCTAGCAGTGTAGGGAGACACTCAACTAGCAGTATAGGGAGACACTCAACTAGCAGTGTAGAGAGACACTCATATAGCAGTGTGGAGAGACACTCAACTAGCAGTGTAGGGAGACACTCAACTAGCAGTCTAGAAACAAAACTAGCAGTGTAGGAAGACACTCACCTTGCAGTGTATGGAGACACTCAACTGAGTGTGTAGGGAGACTCAACTAGCAGTGCAAGAAGACATTCATCTGTCAGTGTAGAGAGACAATCAACTAGTAGTGTAGAGACTCAACTAGCAGTGTAAAGAGACATTCAACTAGCAGTGGTGAGAGACACTCAACTAGGAATGTAGGGAGACACTCAACTAGCAGTGCAGGGAGAAACTCAACTAGCAGTGAAGGGAGACACTCAACTAGCAGTGTAGGGAGACTCAGCTAGCAGTGTAAGGAGACTCAACTAGCAGTGTAGGGAGGCACTCAATTAGCAGTGTAGAGAGACTCTCTACTAGCAGTGTATGGAGACACCCAACTAGCAGTGTATGGAGACACCCAACTAGCAGTGTAGGGAAACTCAACTAGCAGTCTCTACACTGCTAGTTGAGTGTTTCCCTTCACTGCTACTTAAATAGCAGTGAAGGGAGACACTCAACTAGCAGTGTAGAGAGACAATTAGCAGTGTAGACTCTCTTCTAGCAGTGTAGGGAGACACTCAGCAAGCAGTGTACAGAGACACTCATATAGCAGTGAAGCGAGACACTCAACTAGCGGTATATGGAGACACTCAAGTAGCAGTGTAGGAAGACTCTCTACTAGCAGTGTAGGGAGACACTCAGCTAGCAGTGTAGGGAGACACTCAACTAGCAATTTATGGAGACACTCAATTGGCAGTGTATAGAGACTCCCCTAGCATTGTAAGGAGACACTCAGCTAGCAGTGTTGAGAGACTCTGAACTAGCAGTGTAGAGACCAAACAGAAGACAACAAAGAATAACAAATTATTGAGCGTATTCGATCTGTAAATATACATTACCAGTAATTTACTGTATATACAGCGAGAGATTTTATAACCGTCATCAACCAGAATGGCAGGATGCTTAATTTTCCTCTTCCATAAGCGCAAGACGTCGCATTACATAATTTGCCGGCTTTCTCGTACTGGCTGATGAACCGGCTGTCAGCATATCAGTGGGGCCTCGGCTGCTATATAACTATACTCTTCATTGCTTGTGTACTAGTCGGAAGGTTGTGCCTGTATGGAATTGTGACATGTCCAATTAATTATAACGTACTTTTGGCATGCTACTGTTGGGCTACCTCAGGTTGTGCTACGAAAGTTGCACCTACTGGAATGTGGCGCTTCGCGAGTGTGGGGCTACCTTAGTGAGGGACTGAGCGTGGGACTACCTGAGTGTGGAGCTACCAGAGCGTGGGGCTTCCTGAGTGCTGGGCTACCTGTTGAGCGTGGTCTGGAAACAAAGCTTCGTCTGAGTGTGGAGCTACCAGAGCGTGGGGCTTCCTGAGTGCTGGGCTACCTGTTGAGCGTGGTCTGGAAACAAAGCTTCGCCTGAGTGTGAAGCTACCAGAGCGTGGGGCTTCCTGAGTGCTGGTCTGGAAACAAAGCTTCGCCTGAGTGTGAAGCTACCAGAGCGTGGGGCTTCCTGAGTGCTGGTCTGGAAACAAAGCTTCGCCTGAGTGTGAAGCTACCAGAGCGTGGGGCTTCCTGAGTGCTGGTCTGGAAACAAAGCTTCGCCTGAGTGTGAAGCTACCAGAGCGTGGGGCTTCCTGAGTGCTGGTCTGGAAACAAAGCTTCGCCTGAGTGTGAAGCTACCAGAGCGTGGGGCTTCCTGAGTGCTGGTCTGGAAACAAAGCTTCGCCTGAGTGTGGAGCTACCAGAGCGTGGGGCTTCCTGAGTGCTGGTCTGGAAACAAAGCTTCGCCTGAGTGTGAAGCTACCAGAGCGTGGGGCTTCCTGAGTGCTGGTCTGGAAACAAAGCTTCGCCTGAGTGTGGAGCTACCAGAGCGTGGGGCTTCCTGAGTGCTGGTCTGGAAACAAAGCTTCGCCTGAGTGTGGAGCTACCAGAGCGTGGGGCTTCCTGAGTGCTGGTCTGGAAACAAAGCTTCGCCTGAGTGTGGAGCTACCAGAGCGTGGGGCTTCCTGAGTGCTGGTCTGGAAACAAAGCTTCGCCTGAGTGTGGAGCTACCAGAGCGTGGGGCTTCCTGAGTGCTGGTCTGGAAACAAAGCTTCGCCTGGCTTCTTTACATACGGGTGGAGTGCCCAACTCTCCGCCTTGATTGTT
>NC_091309.1:50231159-50297248 GCF_038502225.1 Cherax quadricarinatus | reverse complement strand
GAGACTCGTAGAAGAGGTTTTATCTCTGAGCTGAATATTTTTGCTCTCTACTAACCCCGTAAAGCTGTTCCAGCTGAACCTGCTCTTACTTAACAAACAAAAATCAAGAGCCTGGCAATGTACGAAAGACAAATTGCCAAATAATTCACTCTAATTCATAAAATTCGATGATAATTTACAAAATGAGGGCGACCTGTTTTCATTTCAGTTCGTTTAATTCCTACCGCGATTCCATACATTAGTTTCTTCGTGTTCCCTGGATATTTAAGTCTTTTATTTTCTCATCTGTGTAGTTAAGATTAAAGGTTAAGAGTCTAACTGCTTGGTGGAGTTCCATCATATCTGATAGTTTAAAACCTACAATATAAAGTCTCTTTTCCGAATTGTTCTAAACTTTTGGAGAGGATTGATTAGGATTGTTTATGATAATTGGTTACATAATCAAACCCGACCGGTTTGATTATACAAGGCTAAGTATGGCTCGGTTATGTTAGCTTTAGTTAGGCTAGGTTTTGTTAGAGCTGAGTTAGGTTATTAAACTCAACACTGACCATTCAGTGTAACCCGATATAATTTAACCTAATCCAGCTAATCCTAACAAAACACATCCCAACCCAATCTCACCCACCTTAGCCTAACTTAACCCGGTATTCACCACTGCAACTTTACTTACTCAAGTGTAACCTCACCTAATAATCTAAGCAAATTATTGCCAAGTCCACTGAACAGTGTCAACTTTATGCCATAAATAACACTATGTAACACAGTTTTTGTCCCTGACAAGTAAGTGTTATTTTCCAAATTCTTTTATTGCAAAACATTAGACAATGCCCATTATTCCTTTCAAACTCTGCTTTTGTAGTTTCCAGGATGAATTACTGACAAAAAATGACTACATTTCAATATTTTTTGCTAGCTTTGGATGTATATAAAATACATATAATATATATAAAATTTACATAAAGTTTTTTGCAAATTTTATTTAAATTTTCTGAAATATATTTACAAAGTTAAAAACGACACAGTTTTCTTGATTTGCGAGCAGCAACAAATCACTTGACCGTTTAAGCCCCCAAATGTTGTCTGCCATCATGTTTTCATTATAAGATCCCTGATATGTGTGTTCAGAGTCCATTATATCTCGGTGGCAGCGCTTCCCTTGCTCCTCTGAGTATGCTTCCATATTATCCTTGAAATTGTCAAGATAAGCATTAAGGATGTTCATCTTGACAATTAAGATGCAATGAATGAGCCAAGGAAAGAGATGGATACTTGTTCCCATTTTGCCTCTGGAGGAGCTGTCAGTGAAGTCTCTCCACTCATCTGGATTGCATGCAGTTTCAATTGCAACAAACAAGCCTGATGCATCATTACAGCAGCACAACCTGTCTTCACTAGTGAAGAAGCTTGAGAAATGTTGGTGACGTTTTCTTGGACTTGTCACTTGCACACTTTCATCCACCAAGTCCCACTCCTTGAGCCTTGATAGGAAAATCTCAGCATTTGACTTTGATAAACCAAGATCTCTGATAATGTCATCGAGGTCTGGTTTGGGTAGTAAGGATTCCTCCCAACAGTTGCATCTGTGAGATCATAGTTTTGTTCACTGTGCTCTTCATTTTCTGATTTGCTGCTTTCTTCTTCTGACGGTTGACTTCTTTCTGGAGGTGCAGCAGGAAGATCAGCACTGTGTGGTACTGGTGCAATAGAAGAGGGAACGTCGGGATGAGGGAAGGTCGGGATAAGAAACAGCAGGTGCATTTTCCCCAGTTCGGCGTCAGGAAGGATCCACCAGTCAGAAGTAGCAGTTGGTTGAGTGATCAGTGGGTTCCAGGAACACCAAACTTCATGCCTATATTTTTCTCCTCTATATCATCCTGTAAAAGAACAAAAGAATTAGTTTCTGTTACGTACATTTCTTTTAAAAAATGTTCCTATTCAATATTTTACCCTTCATATAACTAGTGACTTTCTTACCTTCCAATGTTTTCTTACAATGTTCACCAGTAACATGAGGCGCCCAGGTCTTGTCTTGGTCCACAACTGACAAGACAAAATATACTTTGTAAGCTTCGAACATTTGTTTAAATGCTGTTACAGAGAACTTCTTTGCTCTTGTCTTAATAAATTAACATATATAGCAGAATGCATCTGGAGAATGATTGTAGCCTCATGATGTCATTTCACTTCTTCTGATGTGTCTTCTCAGGTAGCCAGAGCTAAACTGAATGCTGGTTTGTGAGACTGTTTTTATATTTGTCAACCAAAACCCTAGAATATAATAGTTTTTCATCAGTCTTTCTTGAAAGTGTTCCAGAAGTGTCCTGACCACAAAAGAAAAGTTCTGTGATCAAAATGGTTTTTTCTAAATTTTGTTTTGTTATAAAGAATTGGGAAATGATGCTATTTCCCAGGATCCCGACAAAAGTGAAATTTTGTTACATAGTGTTCTTTAAGGACTTATTGTTAGTCACTATTTAAATCTATTTCGAATCAAGTCTCACTGAGACTGCGAGCACTTCGAGCGCGCGCGCACACACACACACACACACACACACACACACACACACACACACACACACACACACACACACACACACACACACACACACACACACACATTCATACACTTGTATACATTTACATTATTCGTATTCAAGAGTACATCTCATCACAGTAAAGTATTCACGATTCTCGCTGTACGAAAAGTGCAACCAGAACTATATTACCATAAGAATAATACAATATTACAATACAAGATATATAAAGCAGCTTGTATCTTAAACTTTTGTATTAAACACCTCAATGTTTATGTCGTTGGATTATTATCACCTGATTGTAATCCCAAAATTCTAACAACACTTCACACAAGTCCAGCGTTAATAAGACCTGATCACATTCTGACAACTTGTTACAAAAACAAGAAACAAAACCAGGCTGAATACTACAGGGAGAGACGATTTAGTGTTCTCTGGAGATGTCTGTATTTTATAGATAAATCCTTTTTTGAAACACACCCACACACCATCCAGACCAGTACACACCCACACACCATCCAGACCAGTACACACCCACACACCATCCAGACCAGTACACACCCACACACCATCCAGACCAGTACACACCCACACACCATCCAGACCAGTACACCCCCACACACCATCCAGACCAGTACACCCCCACACACCATCCAGACCAGTACACACCCACACACCATCCAGAGCAGTACACACCCACACACCATCCAGACCAGTACACACCCACACACCATCCAGACAAGTACACACCCACACACCATCCAGACCAGTACACACCCACACACCATCCAGACCAGTACACACCCACACACCATCCAGACCAGTACACAACCACACACCACCCAGACCAGTACACACAACCACACACCACCCAGACCAGCACCCACAACCACACACCACCCAGACCAGTACACACAACCACACTCCATCGAAACCAGTACGCACAGCCATACACTACCCAGACCAGTACACACTACCATACACCACCCAGACCAGTACACACAGCCACACACCACCCAGACCAGTACACACAACCACACACCACCCAGACCAGTGCACACTCACAAACCATCCAGACCACTACACACCCACACACCCTCCAGACCAGTGCACTCCCACACACCATCCAGACCACTACACACCCACACACCATCCAGACCAGTACACACCCACACACCATCCAGACCAGTGCACACCCACGCACCATCCAGACCAGTGCACACTCACCCACCATCCAGACCAGTGCACACCCACACACCATCCAGACCAGTACACACCCACACACCAGACCAGTACACGCCCACACACCATCCAGACCAGTACACACCCACACACTATCCAGACCATTACACGCAGACACACCATCCAGACCAGTACACACCCACACACCACCAAGACCAGTACACACCCACACACCATCCAGACCAGTACAAACCCACACACCATCCAGATCAGTACACACCCACACACCATTCAGACCAGTACACATCCACTCACCATCCAGACCAGTACACACTCACACACCATGCAGACCACTACACACTCACACACCATCCAGACCAGTACACACACCCACACACTATCCAGACCATTACACGCCCACACACCATCCAGACCAGTACACACCCACACACCACCAAGACCAGTACACACCCACACACCATCCAGACCAGTACAAACCCACACACCATCCAGATCAGTACACACCCACACACCATTCAGACCAGTACACATCCACTCACCATCCAGACCAGTACACACTCACACACCATGCAGACCAGTACACACACACCATGCAGACCACTACACACACACCATCCAGACCAGTACACACACTCACACACCATGCAGACCACTACACACTCACACACCATCCAGACCAGTACACACACCCACACACCATCCAGACCAGTACACACACCCACACACCATCCAGACCAGTACACACACCCACACGCCACTCAGACCAGTACACACAACCCCACACCACCCAGACCAGTACACACAGCCACACACCACCGAGGCCAGTACACACAACCACGCACCACCCATACCAGTACACACAACCACACACCACCCAGACCAGTACAAACACACACCATCCAGACCATTACACACAGCCACACACCACCCAGACCAGTACACACAACCACACACCACCCAGATCAGTGCACACAACCACACACCACCCAGATCAGTACACACAACCACATACCATCCAGACCAGTATACTCAACCACACACCATCCAGACCAGTATACACAGCCACACACCACAAAGATCAGTACACACAACCACACACCATCCAGACCAGTATACACAACCACACACCATCCAGACCAGTATACACAACCACACACCATCCAGACCAGTATACACAACCGCACACCATCCAGACCAGTATACACAGCCACACACCACCCAGACCAGTACACACAGCCACACACCACCCTGACCAGTACACACAGCCACACACCACCCAGACCAGTGCACACCACACACCACCCTGACCAGTACACACAGCCACACACCACCCTGACCAGTACACACAGGCACACACCACCCTGACCAGTACACACAGCCACACACCACCCTGACCAGTACACACAGCCACACACCACCCTGACCAGTACACACAGCCACACACCATCCAGACCAGTATACACAACCACACACCACCCTGACCAGTACACAAAGCCACACACCACCCTGACCAGTACACACAGCCACACACCACCCAGACCAGTGCACACCACACACCACCCAAACCAGTACACACAACCACACAACCCAGACCAGTACACACAACCACGCACCACCCGTATCTAGGGAGAAATTTTGCTTACCTAACGATGGTAATATCAGCTTGGATTCTGTTCAGATGCTGTATTGAATTCTACTTCCCAACAGACCTGGTTTATTGTAAAATGCAAATATCTTAACTCAGACGGGAACTTTCATTCAGAAACTTCCCGGAGACGTTAAGTTTCTTCTTAACATCCCTCGAACTGTCCGCCTTATTGAAGGAAGGAAAGAGAGGGAACCGACGGTGACTGAGGGAGTGGTGACTGATGGTGGGAAGCTGCGGTGACTGAGGGAGTGGTGACTGTGACGGTGGGAAGCTGAGTCACTGTGGGAGCGGTGACTGTGATGGTGGGAAGCTGCTGTGACTGAAGGAGTAGTGACTGGGATGGTGGGAAGCTGCGGTGACTGAGGGAGTGGCGACTGTGATGGTGGATGCTGCGGTGACTGTGGGAGTGGTGACTGTGATGGTGCGAAGCAGTGGTGACTGAGGGAGTGGTGACTGTGATTCTGGGAAGCAGCGGTGAGTGTGGGAGTGGTGACTATGATGGTGGGAAGCAGTGGTGTGTGTGGGAGTGGTGACTGTGATGATGGGAAGCAGCGGTTACTGAGGGAGTGGTGACTGTGACGGTGGGAAGTAACGGTGAGTTTGGAAGTGGTGACTGTGATCGTGGGAAGTAACGGTGAGTTTGGAAGTGGTGACTGACGGTGGGAAGCAGCGGTGAGTGTGGGAGTGGTGACTATGATGGTGGGAAGTAACGGTGAGTTTGGAAGTGGTGACTGTGATGGTGGGAAGCAGCGGTGAGTGAGAGAGTGGTGACTGTGATGGTATAACGAGATTATTTGGTGGCTCTTGCAGAGCGGGGTTCAATGATAGACGTCTTCGGAGGCTTCTTAGTTTATTTGCAAAGTCGTGGTGGATACACAGGCTTGTGTGTTGTGTCCAAGGTCGGGTTGGGCCATGCCCACGAGGGAGAGAGCTAGTAATACTTGTCTTGCTGCTAGGCCGCTGTGTGAGTGTGTGTGGGAGCAGCGTCCCACTGACTTTGGGCAAGTCTAGAGGGCAGCACCTCAGTGCCGCAAAATATGAACTAAGCTGGCAGACAGCATAGGGTGTTTGTGCAGACAGTACAGGCTGTCTGTGTTTAGGTAAGACACATATGCAACAGTTAGGTATCTTTATTTCGAAACGTTTCGCCTACACAGTAGGCTTCTTCAGTGGTCTGGCCGCAGACCACACTAGACACACGGAAAACTTTACACACACCCGTGGTACATGCGGTACAACATGGCTTAAACTAGCAAATGATGCTTTTCTGTGCACAAAAATTGACACTAAGCTATACATGAACATGTGAGAACACTGAGAGGAACTAATTAACAAACGACATATATCTTCTCTCAAATCTTCTCGACAATACTGAAATAATTACTGAAACACTCGATGTGACATCATGTGATGTCAGGCGTGACGTCGCAAGGTGACATCAGCAGCACTGTGACGTCAGGCAGACATCGTGATGTCATGAAGTCGGGCAGCAGCAACGGTGACGTCAATGTGATGCGGGCAGCAGACCACAGCATGTGGCCTGGGACATCTGGCAACTTACGTGGCTCGTAGGTCCACGTGGCTTCGTGATTTATGTGGCATGCTGATCCACATGGCTTGCTAATCCACGTGGCTTAGTGATCTACGTGGCATGCTAATACACATGGCTTGCTGATCCATTTGGCTTGCTGGCAAAAATCTGTGAGAATTCATTGCTTGCTCTGGCAATGAATTCACACAGAAAACAGCAGAAAAACACAGCAGAGGGAGTGGGCAGTGGTAAGTGGTAGTAGACGGGTGAGCGTGAGTAGGGCAAGAATGGGCGAGGCAAGGAACGGCCACTTTCTGCTCTTCTCTCCACAAATACGTGGAGAAACTCACACTGGACGCAGAAATCATCACAAAACTAACCTCTGGCTTACTGAAACAGCTGTGCTGAGCTGAACAACAGCAGAACATACAAGTGATGCTGAACACGTGACTTGAGAAACAGCGTGGGATGCTGTGGTGTGGGTTCACTGGGACGCCATTTACATTTCTCGAAGAAATTAGGCAAATTTCGGCTAGATCCTGGTTGTACCTGTGTCTGGGTGCTGAAACGTGCAGACACGACATCAGGATAACTCGATGAGAGATGGATGCTTCTTGCATGGGGTGATGAAGTGAAAATAACTTTATCCTTCTTCTTTCCTCTCTCCGGGCAAACACAACTGCTGCGACCACCGCTTCCCAACATACATAACGAATTTATTTGGGTGATTCTGGTAGCGGGTAAGTGAACGATACGTGTTTGGAGGTTTCTTAACTTTATTTGTAAAGTCCTGGTGGGTACATAGGATTGTGTGTTGTGTGCCCATGTCCCAGTAGGGCCATGCCCACGAGGGAGAGAGCTAGTAAGGAATTGTCTTGCTGCTAGGCCGCTGTGTGAGTGAGAGCGTATGGGACCAGCGCCCCACTGACTTTGAGCAAGCCTACAGGGCAGAACCTGAGTGCGGCGAAATATGAACTAAGCTGGCAGACAGCATAGGCTGTTTGTGCAGACAGTACAGGCTGTCTACAATGATGGGAAGCAACAGTGAGTGGGGGAGTGGTGACTGTGATGGTGGGAAGCAGCGGTGATTGTGGAAGTGGTGACTGTGATGGTGGGAAGCAGCGGTGATTGTGGGAGTGGTTACTGTGATGGTGGGAAACAGTGGTGATTGAGAGAGTGGTGACTGTGACAAGCAACGGTGAGAGAGTGGTGACTGTGACGGTGGGAAGCAGTGGTGATTGAGGGGAGGTGACTGTGATGGTGGGAAGCTGCGGTGACTGAGGGAGAGGTGACTGTGATGGTGGGAAGCAGTGGTGAGTGAGGGAGTGGTGAATGTGACGGTGGGAAGGTGCGGTGAGTGAGGGGGTGGTGACTGTGATGGTGGGAAGCTTCGGAGAGTGAGTGTGTGGTGACTGTGATGGTGGGAAGGAGTGGTGAGTGAGGGAGTTGTGACTATGACGGTGGGAAGCTGCAGTGAGTGAGGGTGTGGTGACTGTGATGGTGGGAAGCAGTGGTGAGTGAGGGAGTGGTGACTGACGGTGGGAGGCAGAGGTGAGGAAGGGAGTGGTGACTGTGATGGTGGGAAGCAATGGAGAGTGAGGGAATAGTGATTGTGATGGTGAGAAGAAATGGTGAGTGAGGGAGTGGTGGTGACTGATGGTGGGAAGCAATGGTGATTGGAGTGGTGACTGTGATGGTGCGAAGCTGCGGTGACTGAGGGAGTGGTTATTGGGAAAGTGGGAAGCAGCGGTGACTGAGGGAGTGGTGACTGATGGTGGGAAGCAACTGTGAGTGGTGACTGTGACGGTGGGATGCTGCGGTGACTGAGGGAATGGTGACTGTCACTGTTGGAACCAGTGGTGAGTTAGGGAGTAGTGACTGTGATTGTGGGAATCAATGGTGAGTGAGGGAGTGGTGACTGTGATGGTGGGAAGCAGTGGTCAGGGAGTGGTGACTGTGACGGTTGGAAGCAGTGGTAAGTTCGGGAATGGTGAATGTGATGGTGGGAAGCAGTGGTGAGAGAGGGAGTGGTGACTGTGATGGTGGGAAGAAATGGTGAGTGAGGGAGTGGTGATTGCGATGGTGGGAAGGAACGGTGAGTGAGGGAGTAGTGACTGTGATGGTGGGAAGCAGAGGTGAGTGTAGGAGTGGTGAATGTGATGGTGGGAAGCAGAGGTGAGTGTAGGAGTGGTGAATGTGATGGTGGGAAGCAGAGGTGAGTGTAGGAGTGGTGACTGTGATGGTGGGAAGCAGACGTGAGTGTTGGAGTGGTGACTGTGATGGTGGGAAGCAGAGGTGAGTGTAGGAGTGGTGAATGTGATGGTGGGAAGCAGAGGTGAGTGTAGGAGTGGTGGATGTGATGCTGGGAAGCAGAGGTGAGTGTAGGAGTGGTGAATGTGATGGTGGGAAGCAGAGGTGAGTGCAGGAGTGGTGACTGTGATGGTGGGAAGCAGTGGTGAGTGAGGGTGTGGTAAATATGATGGTGGGAAGCAGTGGTGAGTGAGGGAGTGATGACTGTGGCGGTGGGAAGCTTCGGTGAGTGAGCGTGTGGTGACTGTGATGGTGGGAAGCTGCGGTGAGTGAGGGTGTGGTAACTATGATGGTGGGAAGCAGTGGTGAGTGAGGGAGTGGTGACTGTGACGGTGGGAAGCTGCGGTGAGTGAGGGAGTGGTGACTGTGATGGTGGGAAGCAGTGGCGAGTGAGGGAGTGGTGACGGTGATGGTGGGAAGCAGTGGTGGCTGTGATGGTGGGAAACAATGGTGAGTGAGGGAGTGGTGACGGTGATGGTGGGAAGATGCGGTGACTAAGGGAGTGGTGACTGTGACGGTTGGAAGCTGTGGTGAGTGAGGGAATTGTGAATGTGATGATAGGAAGCAGTGGTGAGTGAGGGAGTGGTGACTGTGATGGTGGGAAGCAACGGTGAGTGAGTGGTGACTGTGATATTTGGAAGAAATGGTGAGGGAGTGGTGACTGTGATGGTGGGAAGCAACGGTGAGTGAGGGAGAAGTGACAGTGATGGTGGGAAGCAATGGTGAGTGAAGAAGTGGTGAATGACGGTAGGAAGCAGTGGTGAGTAAGGGACGGTGACTGTGATGGTGGGAAGCAGTCGCGAGTGAGGGAGTGGTGACTGATGATGGAAGCAACGGTGAGTGAGGGAGTGGTGACTGTGATCGTGGAAAGCAACGGTGAGTGAGGGAGTGGTGACTGTGGCGGTAGGAAACAGTGGTGAGTGAGGGAGTGGTGACTGATTGCGGGAAGCAACGGTGAGTGAGGGAGTGGTGACTGTGATGTTGGGAAGCAACGGTGAGTGAGGGAGTAGTGACTGATGGTGGAAGCAACGGTGAGTGAGGGTGTGGTGACTGTGATGTTAGGAAGCAGTGGTGAGTGAGGGAGTGGTGACTCTGATGGTGGGAAGAAATGGTGAGTAAGGGAGTGGTGACTGTGATGGTGCGAAGCAGCAGTAAGTGAGGGAGTGGCGACTGTGATGGTGCGAAGCAGAGGTGAGTGTAGGAGTGGTGACTGTGATGGTGGGAAACAGAGGTGAGTGTAGGAGTGGTGACTGTGATGGTGGGAAGCAGAGGTGAGTGTAGGAGTGGTGACTGTGATGGTGGGAAGCAGAGGTGAGTGTAGGAGTGGTGAATGTGATGGTGGGAAGCAGAGGTGATTGTTGGAAGGGTGACTGTGATGGTGGGAAGCAGCAGTGAGTGAGGGAATGGTGAATGTGATGGTGGGAAGCAGTGGTGAGTAAGGGAGTGGTGACTGTGATGGTGGGAAGCAGTGGTGAGTGAGGGAAAGGTGACTGATGGTGAAAGCAACGGTGAGTGAGGGAGTGGTGGCTGTGATGTTGGGAAGCATTGGCGAGTGAGGGAGTGGTGACTGTGATGGAGGGAAGAAATAGTGAGTGAGGGAGTGGTGACTGTGATGGTGGGAACCAATGGTGAGTGAAGAGTGGCGGTTGTGATGGTGGTAAGGAACGGTGAGTGAGGGAGTAGTGAATGTGACAGTAGGAAGCAGTGGTGAGGGAGTGGTGACTGTGAAGGTGCGAAGCAGCAGCAAGTGAGGGAGTGGTGACTGTGATGGTGGGAAGGAGAGGTGAGTGTAGGAGTGGTGACTGTGATTGTGGGAAGCAGAGGTGAGTGTAGGAGTGGTGACTGTGATGGTGGAAGCAGCAGTGAGTAAGGAAGTGGTTACTGGGATAGTGGGAAGCAGCGGTGACTGAGGGAGTGGTGACTGTGATGGTGGGAATCAGCGGTGACTGAGGGGAGGTGACTGTGATGGAGGGAAGCAGTGGTGAGAGAGGGAGTGGTGGCTGTGATGGTGGGAAGCAGAGGTGAGTGTAGGAGTGGTGACTGTGATGGTGGGAAGATGCGGTGACTGAGGGAGTGGTGACTGTGATTTGGGAAGCAGTGGTGAGTGTAGGAGTGGTGACTGTGATGGTTGGAAATTGTGGTGAGTGAGGGAATGGTGAATGTGATGGTGGGAAGCAGTGGTGAGTGAGGGAGTGGTGACTGTGATGGTGGGAAGCAACGGTGAGTGAGGGAGTGGTGACTGTGATGGAGGGAAGCAACGGTGTGTGAGGGAGAAGTGACTGTGATGGTGGGAAGCAATGGTGAGCGAAGAAGTGGTGACTGACGGTAGGAAGCAGTGGTGAGTGAGGCAGTGGTGACTGTGACGTTTGGAAGCAGTGGTGAGTGAGGGAATGGTGAATGTGATGGTGGGAAGCAGTGGTGAGTAAGGGAGTGGTGACTGTGATGGTGGGAAGAAATGGTGAGTGAGGGAGTGGTGACTGTGATGGTGGGAAGCAACGGTGAGTGAGGGAATGGTGAATGTGATTGTGGGAAGCAGTGGTGAGTAAGCGAGTGGTGACTGTGATGGTGGGAAGCATTGTTGAGTGAGGGAGTGGTGACTGAAGGTGGAAGCAACGGTGAGTGAGGGAGTGGTGACTGTGTCGGTGGGAAGCAGTGGTGAGTGTAGGAGTGGTGACTGTGATGGTGGGAAGGAGAGGTGAGTGTAGGAGTGGTGACTGTGATGGCGGGAAGCAGAGGTGAGTGTAGGAGTGGTGACTGTGATGGTGGGAAGCAGAGGTGAGTGTAGGAGTGGTGACTGTGATGGTGTCAAGCAGAGGTGAGTGTAGGAGTGGTGACGGTGATGGTGGGAAGCAGAGGTGAGTGTAGGAGTGGTGACTGTGATGGTGGGAAGCAGAGGTGAGTGTAGGAGTGGTGACTGTGATGGTGTCAAGCAGAGGTGAGTGTAGGAGTGGTGACTGTGATGGTGTCAAGCAGAGGTGAGTGTAGGAGTGGTGACTGTGATGGCGGGAAGCAGAGGTGAGTGTAGGAGTGGTGACTGTGATGGTGGGAAGCAGAGGTGAGTGTAGGAGTGGTGACTGTGATGGTGGGAAGCAGCAGTGAGGGAGTGGTTACTGGGATAGTAGGAAGCAGCGGTGACTGAGGGAGTGGTGACTGTGAGAAGCAACGGTGATTGAGGGAGTGGTGACTTTGTCGGTGGGAAGCAGTAGTGAGTGAGGGAATGGTGAATGTGATGGTGATAAGCAGTGGTTAGTAAGGGAGTGGTGACTGTGATGGTGGGAAGAAATGGTGAGTGAGGGAGTGGTGACTGTGATGGTGGGTAGCAACGGTGAGTTAAGAATGGTGATTGTGATGGTGGTAAGGAACGGTGATTGAGGGAGTAGTGACTGTGAAGGTATGAAGCAATGGTGAGTGAGGCAGTGGTGACTGTGACAGTAGGAAGCAGTGGTGAGTGAGGGAGTGGTGACTGTGATGGTGCGAAGCAGCAGCAAATGAGGGAGTGGTGACTGTGATGGTGGGAAGCAGAGGTGAGTGTAGGAGTGGTGACTGTGAGAAGCAACGGTGATTGAGGGAGTGGTGACTGTGACGGTGGGAAGCAGTGGTTTGGGAGTGGTGACTGTGATTGTGGGAAGCAGCGGTGACTGAGGGAAGGTGACTGTGATGGTGGGAAGCTGCAGTGACTGAGGGAGAGGTGACTGTGATGGTGGTAAGCAGAGGTGAGTGTAGGAGTGGTGACTGTGATGGTGGGATGCAGAGGTGAGTTTAGGAGTGGTGACTGTTATGGTGGGAAGCAGAGGTGACTGAGGGAGTGGTAACTGTGATGGTGGGAAGCAGTGGTGAGTGAGGGAGTGGTGGCTGTGATGGTGGGAAACAGTGGTGAGTGAGTGGTGACGGTTATGGTGGGAAGATGCGGTGACTGGTTGGTTACTGGGGTAGTGGGAAGCAGCGGTGACTGAGGGAGTGATGACTGTGATTTGGGAAGCAGTGGTGAGTGAGGGAGTTGTGACTGTGGCGGTAGGAAGCAGTGGTGAGTGAATGAGTGGTGACTGTGATGGTGGGAAGCAACGGTGAGAGAGGGAGAAGTGACTGTGATGGTGGGAAGCAATGGTGAGTGAAGAAGTGGTGACTGTGAAGGTGGGAAGCAACGGTGAATGAGGGAGTAGTAACTGACTGTAGGAAGCAGTGGTGAGTGTAGGAGTGGTGACTGTGATGGTGGGAAGCAGAGGTGAGTGTAGGAGTAGTGACTCTGAAGGTGGGAAGCAGCAGTGAGTGAGGGAGTGGTTACTGGGATAGTGGGAAGCGCCGGTGACTGAGGGAGTGGTGACTGTGAGAAGCAACGGTGAGTGAAGGAGTGGTGAAAGTGACGGTGGGAAGCAGTGGTGACGGAGTGGTGACTGTGATGGTGGGAAGCAGCAGTGACTGAGGGGAGGTGACTGTGATGGTGGGAAGCAGTGGCGAGTGAGGGAGTGGTTACTGTGGCGGTAGGAAGCTGCAGTGAGTGAGGGTGTGGTGACTGTGATGGTGGGAAGCAGTGGTGAGTGAGGGAGTGGTGACTGTGATTTGGGAAGCAGTGGTGAGTGAGGGAGTGGTGACTGTGATGGTTGGAAGCTGTGGTGAGTGAGGGAATGGTGAATGTGATGGTGGGAAGCAGTGGTGAGTGAGGGAGTGGTGACTGTGACGATGGGAAGCTGCGGTGAGTGAGGGTGTGGTGACTGTGATGGTGGGAAGCAGTGATGAGTGAGTGGTGACTGTGATGGTGGGAAGCAGTGGTGAGTGAGGGAGTGGTGACTGTGATTTGGGAAGCAGTGGTGAGTGAGGGAGTGGTGACTGTGATGGTTGGAAGCTGTGGTGAGTGAGGGAATGGTGAATGTGATGGTGGGAAGCAGTGGTGAGTGAGGGAGCGGTGACTGTGATGGTTGGAAGCTGTGGTGAGTGAGGGAATGGTGAATGTGATGGTGGGAAGCAGTGGTGAGTGAGGGAGTGGTGACTGTGATGGTGGGAAGCAACGGTGAGTGAGGGAGTGGTGACTGTGGCGGTAGGAAGCAGTGGTGAGTGAGGGAGTGGTGACTGTGATGGTTGGAAGAAATGGTGAGTGAGGGAGTGGTGACTGTGATGGTGGGAAGCAACGGTGAGTGAAGAAGTGGTGACTGACGGTAGGAAGTAGTGGTGAGTGAGGCAGTGGTGACTGTGACGGTTGGAAGCAGTGGTGAGTGAGGGAATGGTGAATGTGATGGTGGGAAGCAGTGGTGAGTAAGGGAGTGGTGACTGATGGTGGAAGCAACGGTGAGTGAGGGAGTGGTGACTGTGGCGGTAGGAAGCAGTGGTGAGCGAGGGAGTGGTAACTGTGATTGTGGGAAGCAACGGTGAGTAAGGGAGTGGTGACTGTGATGGAACGAAGCAGCAGTGAGTGAGGGAGTGGTGACTGTGATGGTGGGAAGCAGTGGTGAGTGAAGAAGTGGTGACTGACGGTAGGAAGCAGTGGTGAGTGAGGGAGTGGTGACTGTGATGGTGCGAAGCAGCAATGAGTGAGGGAGTGGTGACTGTTGCGGTAGGAAGCAGTGGTGAGTGAGGGAGTGGTGACTGTGATTGTGGGAAGCCACGGTGAGTGAGGGAGTGGTGACTGTTGCGGTAGGAAGCAGTGGTGAGTGAGGGAGTGGTGACTGTGATTGTGGGAAGCAACGGTGAGTGAGGGAGTGGTGACTGTGATGTTGGGAAGCAACGGTGAGTGAGGGAGTAGTGACTGTGATTGTGGGAAGCAATGGTGAGTGAAGAAGTGGTGACTGACGGTAGGAAGCAGTGGTGAGCTAGGGAGTGGTGACTGTGATGGTGCGAAGCCGCAGTGAGTGAGGGAGTGGTGAATGTGATGGTGGGAAGCAACGGTTAGTGTGTGAGTGGAGACTGTGACGGTGGGAAGCAGCGGTGAGTAACGGAGTGCTGGCTGTGATGGTGGGAAGCATTGTTGACTGAGGGAGTGGTGACTGATGGAAGCAACGGTGAGTGAGGGTGTGGTGACTGTGATGTTAGGAAGCAGTGGTGTGGGAGTGGTGACTGTGACAGTTGGAAGCAGTGGTGAGTGAGGGAATGGTGAATGTGATGGTGGGAAGCATTGTTGAGTGAGGGAGTGGTGACAGAAGGTGGAAGTAACGGTGAATGAGGGAGTGGTGACTGTGATGGTGCGAAGCAGCAGTAAGTGAGGGAGTGGTGACTGTGATGGTGGGAAGCAGAGGTGAGTTTAGGAGTGGTGACTGTGATGGTGGGAAGCAGAGGTGAGTGTAGGAGTGGTGACTGTGATGGTGGGAAGCAGAGGTGAGTGTAGGAGTTGTGAATGTGATGGTGGGAAGCAGAGGTGAGTGTTGGAAGGGTGACTATGATGGTGGGAAGCAGCAGTGAGTGAGGGAGTGGTTACTGGGATAGTGGGAAGCAGCGGTCACTGAGGGAGTGGTGACTGTGAGAAGCAACGGTGAGTGAGGGAGTGGTGACTGTGACGGTGGGAAGCAGTGGTGAGGGAATGGTAACTGTGACGGTTATAAGCAATAGTGAGTGAGGGAATGGTGAATGTGATGGCGGGAAGCAGTGGTGAGTAAGGGTGTGGTGACTGTGATGGTGGTGAAGCAGTGGGGAGTGAGGGGGTGGTGACTGATGGTGGAAGCAACGGTGAGTGAGGGAGTGGTGACTGTGATGTTGGGAAGCAGTGGTGAGTGAGGGAGTGGGCACTGTGAAGGTGGGAAGAAATGGGTGAGTGAGGGAGTGGTGACTGTGATGGTGGGAAGCAATGGTGAGTGAGGGAGTAGTGACTGTGAAGGTATGAAGCAATGGTGAGTGAGGCAGTGGTGACTGTGACAGTAGGAAGCAGTGGTGAGTGAGGGAGTGGTGACTGTGATGGTGCGAAGCAGCAGCAAGTGAGGGAGTGGTGACTGTGATGGTGGGAAGCAGAGGTGAGTGTAGGAGTGGTGAATGTGATGGTGGGAAGCAACGGTGAGTGAGGGAGTAGTGACTGTGATGGTGGGAAGCAATGGTGAGTGAAGAAGTTGTGACTGACGGTAGGAAGCAGTGGTGAGTGAGGCAGTGGTGGCTGTGACAGTAAGAAGCAGTGGTGACTGTGATTGTGGGAAGCAGAGGTGAGTGTATGAGTGTTGACTGATGGTGGGAAGCAGAGGTGAGTGTAGGAGTGGTGATTTGTGATGGTGGGAAGCAGAGGTGAGTGTAGGAGTTGTGACTTCAGAGTACTGTTACCATACTTCCATCCTGTACAAACGCTCTTAACGAGTGCAGGTGCTGTACTTCCCTCCACAAACACTGCTCGTTCTGAATACAGGCACTATACTTCCTCCCACCACCACCCCTCCTTCAGAGTTGGCATTGTATTTCCAATAGCCTCCACTCTTTCGGAGTGCAGGTACAGTATTTCCCACCACAAGCAACCCTCCTTCTGAATGCTGGTTCTGTGCGTCCCATCACGACCGCTCCCTTAGAGTGCAGGTACTGTAGTTCCCCCCCCACCACTAACCCTCCTCAGGGTGCAGGTACTGTACTTACCACCACCACTCATCCTCCATGGTGCAGATACTGTCCTTCCATCCCCCCTAAGAGTTTAGGTACAGTAATTCCCCCCACCACCAACCCTCCTTCAGAATGCAGGTATGTAGACAACTTGTACTGTTGTTACTGTTCTTTCTGTTGAGCAACGGTTTAGTGCCGATGGAGGTAGCGTAGGTAGCAATGATATGGCCGTGGACTAGTTTGGCTTTAATTGGAAAGGAGTGAGTACACAACGGGCAATGTGAGGGAATGACCAATAGCCAGTCCGTGGAGGGGGAGCACTTGTACCTCTCAAGTCTGTCGGCCGGGAAATGTGGACGAATGGGCCCAGCATCCCACCGACCTGGGTGAGCCTACAGAGGGCAGCACTTAAGTGCCGCAAAATATGAACTAAGCTGGCAGACGGAATAGGCTCTGTGCTGACAGTACAAGCTGTCTACATTTGCTCACCCACGCACCTTGCATCGTCCTGACACGACAATACTGGTGGGCCAATAGGTGCAAAAGAATTGCTTACACTACCTACCTCAGGGAGGGACTGGCTTTCGCTCACTTGTAAATAAAAAATGGACATAAAATGCAACAGGCAAAAAAAAAAAAAACTCCCATCCTGGGGAAGAGAAAACTGGCTTTCCCGCACTGCTTCATTGGGGAGAGAGTCCGGAGACGTCAGCACTGCAACTAAAATCTTCTACATACAGGGTGTCCGCAGGGCTGAACATCAGGCTTGGCTACTCGTCTATGAACGCTGTTGCTCCCTCACATCTGCAAACAATGACTGACAGTAGCATTTCCTAAGGTGTGACATGTGACTCAGAGGGCAGCACTGCCCCGACCTTAATACAGGCTTTGAAAGTGACACTGAGTGCACATACCTACAATAATACTATATCCATGGAATTCATTATACTCTGGGTACCCTTCTAAAAGTATTTACATGATGTTGTCCACCCTGACTCCATTATCAACTAGCTATACAATGTGTGCAAATTTATACCCATTTCAGCAAGCAAACAATTAGCATAACTAGCGTAGGAGTCAGACAAGCAGTAGATACGTCAGTGTCACAGAAATGTACTGTTGTCCTGGGTCGCAGGCCATAAGTATAGAGTCTTATTGGGCTGTCATCAGTAACAGTAGTAGTGGGAGAAGTAGATAGGTTGTCCCCAGCATTGGTCTGATTGTTGTTGCAACACACGCGACTCCAGCTCTGCTTCGGCCTGCACATGGTCCACATACTTCAAGTGATCAAGGTGGGCTTCTTTGACAGTTCCAGTAGCAATCTCCCTCACCTCGAACTTATTGCCACGGAGCTGTCGGAGGACACTGTAAGGACCCACGAATTTTGGGACAAGTTTGTGCATACCTGGGGTCTGCACTGGGTTGAGCAACATAACTTTGCAACCTGGTTCAACTTTGCTTTCCTAGGCAAGGGCATTACGCTCAGACGTGAACCTATCAGTAGCTTTCATAAGGTTCTCTCGTACCCGCTGGAAAACAAGCTATGTTGTCCGCATCTTTACTACACTGGGGACCCAGTTGGCTTAGCCCCTAAACCAGCCCAGTTCAGCCCCCATGCCGTCTACAGCAATTTGTGACTCATCATTGCGTCTACAACCACTCAACACCTATGTATCCTCAGCCAGTGCAGTTTATTTTTGTGTTGCCCAGTTAAATTTTTCTTTTCCTTGCTGTTACATTCCCAGTTCATCACCAGTTCTTGATTTTCCCCAGTACATAGTTACAGTAAAACCTCCTCGTACCAGTTCATAGCTTCACCTAAGTTTTTTTTTTTAGCACTCACTCATTTGACCATAAACGGAAATACTAATCTCAATCTTAAAATAATGAATCCTGTGATACTCCAATACTGAAACTATGTACTGTGCCAAAACAAAAGCATTCACATTGCTAAACTCACAAACTAGTATTTAGTCACTTAGCCATAATACCAACTTACCTCATAATTTGTAATATTTTACAGTTAAGAATAAAACTAAGTATGCCCGAATTGCCTAGCCATGCTAAGCGTTCTAGTGGTACACTCTGTAATCACAATTTTACTACATGTAAACCAAACAATAACCAAATTTCTGTAAACTCAGCATTGTAATCCTTATAGAGAATAAACTTTGAATTGAATTGAATTTTGTTCTCTGTGCTGAAGCCGCAGTCAGTCAGCACGCCCAGACACGCTTGCCAGTGTAAACAAACCACGCACCGCGGTGACGCCGAGTTAGCCACGTTTTCTTATATATTCTACGTCCACAGAGTTCTCCGGCCTTCCCTGTTCATTCTGATAATTTTTCCTACATCATTGAAGCCCCCATAGCTGTGTACAAATGCTACGAGGCACGTAGTGTTACCAGTGCATCACTGAAAGTTGTGCAGGGTTGTCAACAATCTGTGGCTAACTTGCAGGTGCAACTCTCAAAATAACAGCACACAGGAATTACTTGCAAACTGTATATGAAAGTAAATTGTATAAATAGTTAACAATGAACAATTTAAATCAATGACAACTGAGGTGCAAGATGCAGAATATACTGGAATATAAAATGCAGGAGTGCAAAATAAATGTACAAAATTTAAGAAGCTGGAGGTAAGTGGCAAAATGTACAAAGTGTACACTGATGACTAAAACTGAACAATTTACTGAAGTATGGCTTCAGCGACAACTGTACGGAGTGTTAGTAGAACTGGGGTTGGAAGCTTTGAGGGCCGGCTGTCTGACGGCAGCGAATGGGACTTCCGGCTGCACCTGCGGCATCGCTGTCGGAAGGACGGGCATAGGATCGTCGGCAAAGCAACAAACCTTGCCTTTCTCGGCAGGCGGCTTGATTGCGTCAATGGCATCATATGCACCCAGGACTGCGTGCTCAGGGCCGAATCCTAGTGCATCAACGGCACCCTGGAGATTAGGGGGGGATCCCTCCTGATGATGCCTACAGCTAGCATGGAGACGATGTCTTCAACCTTGATACAGTCGTCACCAGTCACCCACTTAGTTGAATGTATGGCATCAGCAAAATCTTTGGTGGGTTACTCAAACCGGCAATTGCAAGCCAGGAGGCTTTCGTGCCTGTACTGACATTCGGCCAAGACGCTGGTCAAGATCTCAAGGTAATGGTGTTGGTGACTACACCGAAAATAGCGCCTAAATTCCTCCTTAAGCTCAACCCAAGACTGAATCTCTCAAATGCAATCAAGCTGCACAAAGGCACCTATATCATCCCAGTTGAGATCCACTGCTGCAACAGCAGCACGAATGTACTGTGCATCCAAGGGACTATCATGTTGAGCCTTAACAGTCGTCTCGACTGACTGCAGCCATGGCTCTAACCTATTCGAACGCCTGTCAAAAAGAAGGGTCGGGTATAGACGGTTAGCCAACCCACTAGTGGTCGAGAAGTGAGCCACGACTTGACCAACTACCAGGGAGGCTTCGCCCTTCTGCCACATGGTCACACTGGCTGAGGCACCATTGCCAGCATCAGCAGGAACTGCACTAGTGTTACGGCCACAGCGTGTCTTAGTCATGACGTCAATTGTTCAAACGCAAAGCAGGTCACGAAGAGGGTAAACAGGTCAGAGCAAGAAATGGTATGCACTGGCTACAATTCAACACCGAGTCAGAGAGAACACAGCACCACAGTTCTAGGTAAACTGCTTAGTGATTGAAATAACTTGAGCGAAACAACAAGAAAATAGTGGTACACTCTGAAGCACAAAATAAGAGATGTATGCAAGTGAATGAACTACAGGGGAGTACACAAAATGATGCTAAGGGTATTTAATAATTGCACCAGGAGACTGGCAACAAAATTTATGAAAAGGAGTTGAACTGTAAACACTGGTAGCAAAAATTGCACAAAATTTAAAATAAATCAGGTATTGCACATCACTTAACTGTGCTGCAAGCTTTCTCAACACACAGAAAAAGATTGTAGGTGCTGGCAGTTGCAATTTGGAATGCCCCAAAAAAAATGTAATTCACTTGCATCAAGGGAGGTTGACACAGCAAAGATATCAGAGTATGGAATAGTGCCAAAAATCACAGGTATTGTACTTACCACCACCAGTTTCCATCCTTCATAGTGCAGGTACTATGCATCCAAGCCCCCCCTAAGAGTGCAGGCACTGTACTTTCCACCACCAACACCCCTCCTTACGAGTGTATTTAATATATTTCCCACCTCTACCACCCCTCCTTCAGAGTGCAGGTACAGTACTTCCCACCACAACCAACCCTTCTTCAAAGTGAAGGCATTGTACTTCTGACCACCAACACCCTTTCTTCAGACTTGAGGCACCGTATTTCCCAGCACAACTGCCCCTCCTTCAGTGTGTACATACTGTACTTCCAACCACCACCACACCTACTTCAGGGTGCTGGAATTGTACTTCTCACCACCACCACCCTTCCTTCAGTGTGCAAGTGCTATACTTCACCACCCCTCCTTCAGAGTGCAGGCACTGTACTTCCTATAACCACCACCCTTCTCTCAGAGTGCAGGTACTGTACGCCCCACCACTAAGTTTACTTCAGGGTGCAGGCACTGTACTTCCCACCTCCACCACCTCCTTCAGAGTTCAGGTACAGTACTTCTCACCACAACCAACCCTCCTTCAGAGTGCTGTTTCTGTGTGTCCCCCACAACCACTCCTTCAGGGTACAGGTGCTGTACTTCCCACCACCACCACCACCACTCTTCCTTCACACTTTAGGTATTGTACTTCCCACCACAACTGCCCCTCCTTCACATTGTAGGTACTGTTCTTCCCACCACCACACCTTCAGAATGCAAGTACTGTACTTACCTCCACTGAAACTCCTCCTTCAGTGTGCACGTACTGTACTTCCCACATCCACTACCCCACCTTCGGGGTGCAGGTACTGTACTTTCCACCACAACCACCCCTCCTTCAGAGAGTAGTCACTGCACTTCAAACGTCCACCACCCCTCAGAGTGCAGGTACTATACTTCCCACATCCATCCTTCCTTCAGAGTGCAGTTACAGTACTTTTCACAACCTCCACCCCTTATTCAGAGTGCATGTACTGTACTTACCACCACCAACACCCCTTTTCATACTACATGTACCGAATATCCCACCACTACTACCGTTCCTTCAAGGATCAGGAAGTGTTCTTCCCACTCCCCCTACCCCTCCTTCAGAAAGCAGGTAATGTATTTCGCACAACCACCATTCCTCCTCCAGGGTGCAAGTACTATACTTCCCTACACCACCACCACCATCCCTCCTTCAGAGTTCAGGCACTGTTCTTCCCACCTCCACCCCTCCTTCAGAGTGTAGGCACTGTACTTCCCACCAACACCACATCTCCTTCATACTGTAGGTAATATACTTCCCTCCACCAACAACCCTCCTTCAGAGTTTAACCACTGTACTTCTTCCAACAACTGCCCCTCCTTCAGAGTGCAGGTACTGTGCTTCCCACATCCACCACCCCTGCTTCAGAATGCAGGTAATATATTTGTCACCACCACCACCCCTCCTTCCCACCACAACTACCCCACCTTCAAAATGAAGGCATTGTACTTCCTACCTCCACCACACCACCTTAAGACTGTAGGTACCGTTCTTCCCACCACCACCAACCCTCCTTCAGATTGCAGGTACTGATCTTTTGTTGCAGCCCCTGAATGGGTCACAACCATTGTTCGCATCGCTATTGTGCCGTGCGGACAGGCTGCGCAGTAGCTCCTGATACAACTGGTTTACTGCGCAGTTTTCCTGTTTTGTGCATACAACATGGCGGATCGCATTGGACGCCGGGTGAGCACTGTTTGTGTGGAATTGGTGCGTGGCACGCTTACAGGAACAACCATGCACGTGTTACTGCATGCCATCATCAGTGAGGTATATGGAATACCGACCGAAGAATTATATGGAGTAGCAGTAAATGGTGTGTCGAGAATTTTCATCAAGTTTAAAGACGCAGGATTCTACACAAGCATAGTCAACAAATATCAAGAGAAGAGGCTGGCAGTGAACACTATGGTGGAAGTCTGCTTACATGATGTGTCCAGCTATGTGACGTGGGTGAAAGTACGAAACGTGCCTTTTGAGGCGACGGAGCATGATGTGACGGCGGTGTTTAGCAGCTATGGGAAAATACACTCAGCAGTGATGGGGGTGTGGCAAAATGGACCTTATGAGGGGCTACCTGAATCATCATTTACGCTGAAAATGACGTTGAGGCAGCCAATTCCATCATACGTACTTATGGAGGTCTTCTGAACGCAGGTCTACGTGTACTACTCAGGGCAGCGGAAGACTTGCAGATTATGTGGTTCTTTTGAACATATGGCGGCCCAATGCTATAAAAAAGCTGGACGGAGGGAACAGGTACCAGTGATCTTACATCAGAGGAATGCTCTGGGGGTGTCGGAGGAAGGAGTAAGGCCAAACAAGATTCCTTGCCGATGGAGTGACGAAGTGGATAGGGCTGAGGCGACTATGGAGGAAAGTGTAACACTAACAGTTGATAAGGGACAGACGACATCGACGTCTGATGAGGAGGGTACGGGCCAACAGGATGGCTTGCTGGAGGAAGTACTTAGTTCCTTTTTGCATGACGTTGAGGAGGGACAGGAGGTTGACGGGTGTAACCTGGTGCAGGCGACAGTGCATCAAGATCAGGTGGTTAGGAATACTGTGTGCACTAATGCTAATGTGCACAACGTTGTGGCAGAGGTCCATAGGGCGGAAAAGACAGGTGACGAGGTGTGTGGGGAGGGGAGTTCTCGTAAGAGAACTGCAGGAACGTCTGAGATGGACGATGTTCTTACTCCAGGACAAAGAACAGGAGTAAAATCTTGGAGAAAGGATGTATGTCATAAGGGGAAAGAGGGAAGGGGTAATGTAGGGTTCAATGGTTCTAGGGATAATGAAGGGATAGGGGGGGTGAATAAGCAAGCTGTCAAGAAAGATGCCATACAGCAGGACGGTATAGGAGGGTGTGTGCCAAGAAGAAAGGGTAAACCACCACTATTAAAATAATTCACGATAGTAACTGTAAATGTAAATGGATTGAAGAATGAAGTGAAACGAGTATGGATGGAATGGTTTTTGAGGAGATATAATGTGGATGTATGCTTTATACAAGAACATAATTATAAGATAGGCTGTGCTTTGGCATTAAAGGGTTATAAATTGTATGTAAGTGGGTCTGTTAGGTTAAAAGGGGGAGTGGCAGTGGCTGTGAAGGAAAATAGTCCCTTACGTATTATAAAGTGGGAAGAAGGGGGGGGGAGGGTAGTGAGGGTGGATTGTGAGTGGGGTACATCTCGAGTATGTTTCATTGGAGTTTATATGCCAGCGGAGAATATAATCAAAGTAAAAGAGGATTTTGTGAGAGACGTTTTAGTGTATTTTTTAAGGGGTTTACCTCTAGTAACTGTAATTGGTGGGGACTGGAACTGTGTTATAAGGGGGGGGACGTGAAGCCAAGGGGGGCAGGTTGTGTGTTACGGTCGTTACGCAATGTTTTACAGGATGCAGTGGTGAGGGACGTGGAGGGGAGTGGGGCTTGGAGAGTGGATTACACTTTTGTTAGGAGAAATTATTCAGCGAGGTTAGATAGGATTTATATAACGGAGGCAGTTAGGGTAGGAAGGGTAAAAACAGTGGACGTAGGGTTTTCGGATCATAGGGCAGTTTTGGTAGAACTGGATTGGGAGGGAGTGGTAAAGGTATATTCAAGTTTCTGGAAGTTAAATGCGAGGTTGGTGAGGAGTGAGGTGCTGAACGCAGAGTTTAGAGACTGGTGGAGACAATTGTGGAGGGCAAGGGATGGGGTAGGGAGTATTTTGGAATGGTGGGAAAATAGGGCTAAACCTGGTATAGCGGGGTTTTATAAATATAAAGGAAGGGAGGAGGCGAGGTGGAGGTATGGTTTACAGAATTATTTGGAACAGCAACTCAATGAGTGTTACGCAAGAGATGAGGGGAAGTCTTTTGAAGAAATATCAGGGCTAAGAGGGAGACTAAGGAACATACATAATGAAAGATTTGATGAATTAAGGGTAAGGGCAGGTATGGATGCCGTGCTATGGGGAAATAAACCGTCGGGTAGTGTGTTAAGAAGTTTTCGCATTAGACAACAGGAGTCCACTATAATACTTTTAGAGGTTAGTGACGATTTGGAAGGTTATACTAAGGGGCAAATGTTGGTGACAACTGAGGGGATAAGTAATTATGCGGACTATTGGTTTAAAAGGAAATGGGGAAAAGGTAATGTGGGGATAGTTAATAAAGAAAGAGGAGGGGTGAAGGTCTTGGGGAAAGGTGGGGAGGACAGAGGGGGATTGGAGGAAATAATAAGTATGGAAGAAAGATAGCTCCTGCACAGAAAATGACATTAACAAAACCAAAACCTCACAATTTATGTCTGTGCATACACAAAAACCCCCCACAGCTCTGTACAATAAAACCCCTTGCACAAAGTACACAAAAATTATAATACAGCATACAAAAAATATAATTATACATTACATTAGCTTAAACAGTAGGCAAACCAAGCCTACAATAAACAGTGCAATAACACATACCACAAAAAAAAAATTGAGCAGGAAACACCCGCAAATAAAAGACATAACATTATACATACAATAACAGCCCAACGTTTCTGTAACTTGAATTTTTTTTTTTTTTTTATTTTATTTAAAATTCTATTACAAGATGCAATATAAACATACCATGAAATGGTACATGTAATGACAGAACATTCAACACTCGTACTACCACGGTTCACTTAGTGAACATACATACAAAATTACTGTAGATAACCTAACTCAACCTACAATCTACCTAGAAACACAGTGTTACATAATCACAAAGATCTTCATAATACACTGATGCAAACATTAACATCCAACACTTCCACTATCCCCACCCGCCCCTCTACAAGTTGAAACCCTAGCCATTCTCACGTGGTTAAACACGATAACAATATGTAACATTAAAAAGTTACCATTGCCAATCTCACGTTATTATACACATTGTCAATGTTAAACGTTAAACAAGTTAATATTATAGCTACTCTCATGTGGGTAAAAACAATATCTATATTAAACATTAAAAAAAGAGTTATCATAGCCACTCGTGTGGTTAAACACTATCAAAATTAAACAATAAAACAAGTTAACATCATAGCCACTCTCGTGTGGTTAAACACATTATCAAAATTAAACAATAAACAATTTAACATCATAGCCACTCTCGTGTGGTTAAACACATTATCAAAATTAAACAATCGATAAGTTAACATCATAGCCACTCTCGTGTGGTTCAACACATTATTGATATTAAACAATAGACAAGTTAACATCATAGGACTCTCGTGTGGTTAAACACATTATCAAAATTAAACAATAAACAAGTTAACATCATAGCCACTCTTGTGTGGTTATACACATTATCAAATTTTTTTTTTTTTTTTAAATTCCAAGGTTTAGTCATCGTGGTTTTAAGGTTATCCTGTATGCAGTGAACATAACCATAGATTCCAAATTCATCATTCATCTCCCTTCCACTCTATTCATAACCCTCTCACCATCCACACAACAAAGAAGCCTAAACCAACCCACCCTCATGCATCCCCCGGTAGGAGACCAACTCTTTGCCCGCCCCCTGGGTTCATGAGGAGGAGGCCCCCCACAGTGAGATTCCGGTAACCCTCCGAAAAGCTAACTACCCACCTCCCCCCATAGACGTGCCTATTCCTACACATAGTTCTATAAAATCTCGCTGCTAACGCTTTTATCCTCAACTCTCCCCTAACCTCCCTCATCCCCCAAGATATATGTAAATAATCCGTCATAACATACATTAAGGCTCTACCCACATCACCCGGCACCCCATTTACATCCAACATTAAGGCCCTTAGGAATGGCCATTGCCCCCCCCCAAAAAAAATCTGATAACTCTCACCATACATAACCTCACCCCCTCCAAAGAGGGACAAAAATATACCGCATGAAAAGCCGTTTCGATGTCCCCACAATGCAAGCATGAGTCCTCTCTCACAAGACCCATTCTACACAACACATCCCTAGAGGCCAATATTCCCATCAGAAAACGATATACTAACTCACGTGCCCTCGCTGGTATTCTAAGCAAGCCAAACTTCCTCCATATGCTTATCCAGTCATATGTTGGATATACAGCAAGCCCCTGTAAGACACCCTTGCCCACCACAGCACTCACCATTCGTTTGACCTTTAAAGTGGACACCTGTTTTACATGTAATAAAACCCTCAACATGTCCTCACAATACCTCAAATCCCTTCCACACCACCATTTCCGTGCATCCTCCATTACCCTACCTACCCTGACTCCTCTGTTCCCCCCAGTCCGAATATATCTTTGTTTAATATATAAAGCCATTACTCTATGTCCCAATGACATCAGGCCAAGACCCCCACGTCTCCCCTCCGTCATCACCACGTCCTTGCTCAACCATGCCCTCCCAAACCCCCACACATACCTTAGAACCTTCCTCTGGATTTCTGCAATATCCTCTGCTCTTAAAGGGAACACCTCAGCCACTCCCCACACCTTACTGTAAACCAGAGAGTTGACAACTAAAACTCTCTGCTGTAATGTTACGTCCCTAGCCCTTAAGCCTCCTAGCCTACCCAAAACCCTGCTCGTAACTAATTCCGAATTTATCTTCCTACTCTCCTGCACTTCCGCCATGTACCATATTCCACAAACCTTAATTCTGTCCACTACTGACCATCCCAACCCCTCCCCCAATCTCCCTCCCACCCAATCCCCCACCTCTAATAGTCTCGACTTCATTAAATTAACTCTCATCCCCGTAGCGTCCCCAAAAATCTGAATGATTCCACCAACTTTCCTTAGATCTTCCTCATGCCTTACCAGCACAGTAGTATCATCTACGTACCCCACAATCCCCCCCCGCCCACCCCCCTAATCCCGTGTTCATTCATCACCTCATCCACCAGCCCATAAAATGGATTCTGTACGCAGGCAAACAATAACTGAGAAAGTGGACAGCCCTGCCTCAAACCTCTCTCCATCAGTACTGGGTCCCCCAACTTACCATTAACCTGTACCCTAATAACTGCTCCCTCATACAAGGTTTGCACCCATCTCACCACCTTCTCCCCCAAACCCAACTGTTCCAAACAAACTTTTAAGAAATCCCTATTCACACAATCATACGCATTAGCCCAATCTAAACCAAGTATTCCCCCTCCGGTGCAGTCCTCAATAAAATCCCTTATGTGACTATGCCCGTCCCTCATACTTCTTCCCGGAATGCCAAACTGTCCCCCATGTACCACTGACCCTAGAACCTTCTTCAGTCTATTGCCCAGAATTTTAGCATAAATTTTATAATCTGCACACATTAAGGATATTGCTCTATAATCATTCAATACTTTCCCATCCTTCTTCTTCGGCACCAACACAACGATCCCTGTTTTCTGGGTCTTCCCCATCCTCCCACTGCTCCACATATGATTCAAGGCTTCCACTAACCCATACCTAATGCATTCCCAATAAACTCTATAAAAATCATTCGTTATTCCATCAATGCCCGGCGTCTTACCCTGACTCATCCCGTAAACCGCCTCCCCCACCTCCTCCTCACTAATACTACCCTCCAGCATTTCCCGTTCCTCTTGTCCCAATACAATAGTATTCTGCATAACCACAACTACCTCCTCACTGACAACTTCCTTTTTTCTCCTCCATTTCTCCCTAAACCAATAATCACCATAAGCACTAATATCATCTGTATCGGTAAGACCTTGACCCACCACATAACCCCCCCCCCCCATCAGCAACCACTAGATGCGCTATGGTAGTCACCATCTGCCTTTCCCTATATTTTCTCAGGACATAACCTGATGGTCGATCACCCTTTAACACCTCCTCTAATCCTGCCCTAACTCTAATCGCGTTAAACCTTTCATTATGTAATCCTTCAATCCTACTCCTTAAGCCATCCACCTCACCTCGCACATCTTCCCTCCCCCCCCCCGTCGTAAACAGCATTCAGCTGTCCCTCCAGGTAGTTTTGCAAACCATATCTCCACCGTGCCTGTTCCTTTCCACGTTTCCTAAAAAACTCTGCTATACCTGTCTTTGCCCGCATCTCCCACCAGTCAAGCAAATCCATCCCACCATCCCTACCCTCCCAGCAATGTTTCCACCATTCCTCAAAGGATGAGCCCTCATCCCCCTCCTGCAGAAGCCTCACATTCAGTTTCCAATACCCAGCATATATGCGTACTATACCATCCACCCGCAGATCAGCTATCACCGCCCTGTGATCCGAAAAACCGACATCAAAAGCCCTCACTCTCTCCACACCAATCCCCTGCATCACATATATCCTATCTAACCTCGCCCCATAATTCCCACGAATGAACGTGTGCTCCACCTCATACTCCCCCCTACCCACCACATCTACAACTCCTACATCCCTTAACACATCCCTTAGCGCACCCAAAACACATCCTGCCCCCCTCGAGGACACATCACCATACCTAATCACACAGTTCCAATCACCTCCAATTACAGTTATGGAAGGTAAACCCCGCAAATAATACATCAAAACATCACGTACAAAATCAACTTTGACTCTAACATTGTTACATGCCGGCATATATACACCAATGAGACATACTCTCCTCACCCCCCAGTGCCCATCTACCCTTACAACCCTCCCCCCTCCCCCCTCCTCCCAACCCATGACTCGCAATGGGCTGGTCTCCTTGACAGCTACTGCTACCCCTCCTTTTAATTGCAAAGCATTACTGACAAACATTTTATAACCCCTCAAACTCAATTCACACCATAACCTATGGTTATGCTCCTGCAAAAAACATACATCCACATCAAACCTTCGTAAAAACCACTCTAACCAAACCCTTTTTACCTCAGTTTTAAGCCCATTGACATTTATTGTGACACTTGAATTTGCCAGAAGAGGGGGCTTACCCCTATGCCGCTGTATCTTACTCACTTCACCTTTCTCAGTACCTGTACCATTTTTATCCTTTTTTCTAACCTGTCCTCCAGCCCCACCTTGCCCCCCCCACTGATCTTCCCCGGTACACCCCCTCCCCTGCTTGCCTTTTCCCCTACAACTACCCATGACTTCTTCCCGGGTCTCTGCCCAGGTGTTAAAACCTCATCGAGGTCAAAAGCACCCGCAGTCCTTTTGCGCGAGTTCTCACTCACACACAAATCTACCTCCTGCACGTCCTCTTGATGGACTTCCACCACCACTTCCCTTTCCTCTCTATCATTCCTCGAACCCTTCACCTGTCCCTGCTGCTCAACCATCAGCTGTATCTCACTTGACTTCTCAGGACCATCCTCCCCAGCCACCGTCTCGTCGAAGAACTCCTGCAGCACCGCTTTCAGCAACTTCTCCTGGTTAGACTCTTCCACTTCCACCCGTCCCTCAGGCGATGGGGGCCCCTCCCCTGTCACCTCCGGGATGGTTACACAGGTACCGACCGTCGATACTTCCCGTTCTACCTCTTCACTCCATCGACCACTCGTCACTGCTTCCTCCTCTCCCAACTCAGGCATCAACTCACATGGTCTCTGCTCCACTGCCAACGTACCAAGAGCCCTGGTAGGCTGCCTTCTAGGACACTGTGCTGCCATATGGTCATATGAGCTACAAAGTCGACAGGTCTTTCTCTGGCCGGCATAGTGTACAAAGACCTGCGTCCTGGACTCCACCAGCATGACGTAGGACGGTATAGGCCTAGCCAACGTCATTTTGAGGGTATAAGAGCCCTCAGGTCGTCCCTTATATGGCCCTTCTGTCCATACTCCCATCGTTGCTGAATGTACTTTACCGTAGTTGTTGAAAACCTCCTGTATACTGTACGCCGTTGCCTCGAAAGGGACATTCCTCACCTTCACCCACGTATAGTACCTGGATACGTCATGCATAACAACGTCCACTGCCGAGTTCACTGTCACCTTCCTCTCCTGGTACTCTTCAACAAGTCTGTCGTAGACGCCGGTATGGTTCAGTTTCAGGAATACTTTGGTCATCCCATTTAAGGCAACGCCATATACTTCCTCGTTGGGGACACCATAGGCGTCCCTGATGATAGCAGGTAGCAATGTATGCATCGTTGCTCCAGTAAGCGTGCCACGTACCAGCTGTATACAAACAGTGTTAATCCGCTGTCCCACTCGGTACGCCATTTTGTCTTCTAGTTGCTAAAGGTCACCACCAGAGGGCAGGTGTAGCTACTAGGCGTGCGTCCTCTCTCCCCGGAGGTCGAGAGACGAATGGCTGAAGGAAGGGAAATTGGGAACGTCACAGAGGACGGGTGTGGTCGTGCTTGTAAAGAAAAAAAGCGAGGGGAGAACACTGAGCACGTACAGGGCCATATCTTTAATGTGTACGGATTATAAGATTTTTGCGAAGATTTTAGGGAACAGGATGAAGAAGGTAATAGGTGGTATGGTGCACAAGGGTCAGTTGGGAATTCCGGGTCGTAGTATGAGGGATGGACATAGTCGTATTAGGGAATTTTTGCAGGGTTGTGAGGGTGGTGGAATTTTGGGCATTGATTGGGAGAATGCTTATGACGGTGTGAATAGAGAGTACATGGTTGACACTTTAAGGCTTATGGGTTTTGGGGAGGGAATAGTAAAATGGGTGAAGACCTTGTATGCAGAAGCTACGATTCAGGTGCAAATTAATGGTAGGTTGGGTAGCGTGTTGAAAATGGAGAAAGGTTTGAGACAGGGGTGTCCTATGTCTCAAATTCTGTTTGCATGTATGCAACACCCGTTTTATGGAATGGTTGAGGAAGCAACAACATTACAGGGGGAGGGGACGGGGTTCACAGAGGTAGTTGGTTATGTAGATGACACAACAATACTGATCAATGATGTCGAAGGTTTGCGAAAGGTGGAGAGAGCAATGAGGTTTTTTGGAGAGGCGTCAGGCATGCGTGTCAACAGGGCTAAATCGAAATTATTAGAGATAGGAGATTGGGTGGGGGGTAGAATGGGGGTGGAGTTTGGATGGGATGTGACTGAACATCTGAAAATTTGTGGGATTATCTATATGGCAGATGAGCAAGAGGCTAGGTGGAGGAATTCGGAATTGGTGGGAGAGAAAGTTGTACAACGGATTAGGAAACTAAGAGCGAAGGATGTTACTCTAATGCAAAGGGCAATAATAATAAATTCATTGGTTTATAGTAAAGTGTGGAACGTGGCAGTGGTGTATCCTTTACGGGAACATGAGATAAAGGAGATACAGAGAAGGGTGCTTCGTTATATATGGGGTTTTGGACGAGCATGGCTAAGTAAAGAGGTGGTTATGACGAATGTGCGCAGAGGGGGAGTAGGGCTTTTGATGCTAGGGCCGAGGGTAAAGGTCATGTATGTTAAACAAAAGTACGTAAGGGAGGGGGGGGAAAAGGGGTGAGGGTTGAGAGGGTGATGAGGGATGTACGACGATGGTGGGAAGGAAAGGACTTGATGGAATGTGAGAATATGCTAAGGGTTATGTTAGTAATAGGTGAGGTAAAAAAGCTCAAGGTGGGAAGGTTGGTAGAGATGAGTAGGAAACCAGAAGTGATGCAAGGGGTGGCGGTATACCCTTTGTATGATTGGGGTACGATTTGGCATGATTTCCAGAAACTTAGATTAATGCCTAGGGTAAGGGAGTTAGTTTATAGGTTTGTAATGGGGATTTTAGCGTCAAAGCAGGCTTTGTGTGTGATGGGTTTGGTAAAGGAGGCGAAATGCGAACATTGTGAGGAATCGGAAACAGCTTTTCATGCCGTATATTTTTGTAGGGAGTTGGGGCAGGTACGGGTGTGGCTGGCTAGAGTCTTCAAGTTAATGGGTGGGGGCAATGTAGAGCTCCTGCGTGCCCTAACTTTAGAGGTAAGGGGGGTGTCTGAGGTTGTAAAAAGAGCCATTCTGTACATTGTGACAGATTTCTTGTTTTATTCCTGGGGCTTGAAGGAAAAAGGCGGGGGGGATTAGGGTAAGGGCTATTGCGGCAGGAATTTATCGCATGGTATGCAGAAATAAACTCATTTATGGTAACAGGTGGGCGACTGCGTTCCCGGAGGCATATAGAAATATAACGGTAAGGGGACTCAGTAATTTGGCTACTTAAGTACTAAGGGACCATTTTCCTTTTCTAGAGCGAGTTATGACCATAATGAAGGATATGTAAATGTGGTAGGATTGTCATGAGAGTTGTATGGGAGGGATGACATGTTAGATGTGGTGTAACTGGAGAGTTTTCTTGTGTGTGAATGTTTTAGTTTAACCATGTGTTGAAAGACAAGAGGTCATTGATGATCATAGTTTTAATAAGGTAAATGATCTTTGTCAGTGAGACAACTACAAGAAGGAACACTCAAAGCATTGTTAACACACTGATAATAATGTGCTATGTAACATGAGTGTGTATCTTTGTTATTTTAATAGTGTGTTTAGTTTCTCTGTGGTAAGGTGTGGAAATGGCTATTTTGTCACCTTTATTATATTGTAATTTTTGAGCTGTTTAGTATTATGTCTTTGTGTATAAAGTTTAATATACAATACTAATGAGAGTGCAACGAATTGGATTATATGAGAATGTCTTTGTATATAAAGTTTCATATATAATGTAAATAAGTGTGACATTCTTTGGATTATATTGCCTTTTGTGTTATAAGATACTGGCTGTATTTTATGGATATAATAAACCCACCTGTATGTTCAGGTGTGGGCTGTTTTTAGTTACATGTATGTTGTGTGTGCTGGTTGGGCACTTTGGAGGGGGAATCAAGCATTTATAGTTGAACGTGTTTTTCTTATGTATAAGTTTAGTGCTGGGATAAGGAATGTGAAGTTGTTTGTTTTTATTATTTAATGGATCACGTTTCTTTGTTTATGTAACCTAAGTATAGCATACATGTATAATGTGTATTGTGTTTTTTAAATAAAAAAAATGGGTCACAATGTATATAATGTATATTACCTTTTAATATAATTTTACATTGCTTATATTTGTGATAATAGCTAAATCATAAATATATTGCTTTATATTATTATTTGACTTAGTTACTTTTTTTAGGTAGGATGTAACATGTATATATATATTATTCAGTGCTCATAATTCAAGTCTTGATTGTCTAACTACTGTAATTATCGCTCATTGCTCGTTTCCCTGCTGGCTTCTGTGTTGCTGGGCAGCAACTGTCCATGGAGCAATCACGTGATTGAAGGGGGGGTGTTCACACCTCGCCTGGAGTAGTCAGTCTGGGCTACACTCTCTTGGTGGTTGGATGTATTCCTGACAAGACGTGCCTAACTCTCCTTTATTGGCCCTTGTTGGAAGATCGTCTCTATCGCTTTCTTGTTGTTGGTTCTGTAGAACTGTTCACTGAACATTGTCTAGACTTGGTGATTTTCGACGTTGTATTGAGGTTGTGTCACAGACACACTGAGCAACTCGGGTCCTGAGCTGTAGCTTCTGACCTAACTTGTACTGGTATCTGTGTACTGTCACAGATGGGGATTTACTAATGCAGAACTTAGATTCAGTAATATGGGAGTTTTGTGACTTTTGTGGAAGATCTGCTGATGGTCCCTACTTAGTGTCGTTATATTATCCCCTTGTTCCTGATTCTGTGTCACTTTTGCTTGTTATATTGCTGTTCGGCTTAGCAGTCGTTTTATTGTTCAAGCAAGCTGTTCTGATTGCCAGGTGGTCAAGAAGTTAGTTAATGTGAGGACTTTGTCAGTCACTGGCTCAAGTCTAGTTGAGTCATGAGACATAGCGAACTACTTAGAGCACTTACATACAAACTTATTTGTATATTGTATTATTAAATGTTAATGTACCAGACGGTACTTAAGACGTATAAATGTGATATGTGCCATCAGTACAACATTACTGTACACGAGAGAAGTGATTATTATTAATTCGTTTAAAGTTGATAATATACTCCTAGACATCTTGATTGTTAATAAATTTATTAAATTTTAATTTCTCTAGTTAGTAGCCTACCAGTTGTAATCCTGAAGCACTAATAATTCTTACTGAATTCTAATGGATAATTGGACCAGGATACTAATTGTTACAAAAACCCATTAACAGGCTGGATGCTAGTATTCACTGGGGATCTCTATGCTTATTAGAAATCGCGTTTTTTGTAACATCTTTCCACCAACACCCACCCTCATTCAGAGTGCAGGTACTGTACTTCCCACCCCCTGCACCACTCCTTCAGAGTGCAAGTACTGTATTTCCAACCACCAGCAACCCTCTCTTGAGTGCAGAAACTGTACTTCCCTCCACTATCGCCCCTCTTTCAGAATGCATTCAGTGCACTTCAAACATCCACCACCCCTCCTTCAGAATGTAGGCACTGCACATCATACCACCCCCATCCTCCATGAGAGTGCAGGTACTGTACTTCTCACCACCATCTCCTTCAGGGTTCAGGCACTATTTCCCTCCACCAACACATCCTTCAGAGTGCAGGTACAGTACTTCCCACCACAACGAACCCTCCTTCAGAGTGAAGGCATTGTACTTTCCTCTACCAACACCCCTTCTTCAGAGTTTAGGCACTGTATGTCCCAACACAACTGCCCCTCCTTCAGACTGTAGGTATTATACTTCCCACCACCTCCACCCCTCCTTCAGGGTGCAGGTACTATACTTCCCACCAACACTCCTTCAGGGTGCAGGTGCTGTACTTACCACCACCACCTCTACTTCAGGGTGTAGGCACTGTGTAGTCGCATCATTATTAAAAGACAAGAACACAAATAAAACATTCTTCTTAAGACAAGTCTGTCAGTGGAACGCCTTCCATCTGAACAAAAGAAACTAGTGGAAAAATAAATACGTAAAGAAACGACTAGGAAAAATAAGAATAATGACTTTTGATGATTTTACTTAAAATTTAAATATAATAAAAAAAATGGCCTTCGGTTCTTGTAGTGGGGCAGGAGTAGGTAAGGCCCTGGATAGATTTTCTGATATTAATGATGTAGGTTATCCTGGGCGGATGGTGATAGTCCGATGTTTTGGAATCTCCTCTACCACTTGGTTGGAGCACCACAAGTAAAACGGGTAAGGGCCAGTAGTAGAATAATGTTAATAAGTCCCATTAACAAATGTCTTGCTCCTTTATCTGGCGTCTATCCTGGATGACCACGCCAGGAACAGAGCTGGTAATAAAAAATAAACTGGTTACCAAGGGTCATGATAATGTAACATTTAAGAATGGAAAGGAGTGATAAATGCCAAAATCATTACTGGTAACCAGCAAACAAAAGAAAGGAACAAACAGTAATACTCCTGGTAGATCACCCCACCTGATTAGGAGAAGAGTGGAGGTGAAGTGACTCTCCAAACTTCAACCCACACCAGGTAAGGTCAATACTACCAGGAGTAGAAATTTGAACAAATCAGACACCAAGAACTAGTTTCGCCCAGCCCGCCAGAGGGGGGGGGGGGTGCGCGACGTAACTCGCTAATGGTTCCTGGTTGCCTGAACAACCTTAACCCCCGCTTACGCCTACTTTTCCCTCACAATGTCAGCATGGTAAGACAGCTGGGAAAATACGATGGGTGGTAGAGACAGGGCTGTCTTGGACAGTGCTCCTGAGGGTGCTAGTGCTGTCCTGGAGGACAGTGCTGAGGGTGCTAGTGTTGTCCTGGAGGAAAGTGCTCCTGAGGGTGCTAGTGCTGTCCTGGAGGACAGTGCTGAGGGTGCTAGTGTTGTCCTGGAGGAAAGTGCTCCTGAGGGTGCTAGTGCTGTCCTGGAGGACAGTGCTGAGGGTGCTAGTGTTGTCCTGGAGGAAAGTGCTCCAGTGGGTAATAGTGATGTCTCAGAAGACAGAGCTCATGAGGGTACTAGTGTTGTCCTGGAGGACATTGTAAACCTTATTCAGTCCACATAGGCTCAAAATAGAGATAACGCTGGAGATGGATCAAAATGGGATGAGGCCTCGGGGAATAGTATCGACACACTACCAGAAAAACCTGGTGGAAGCACTGATATCCATACAGGGGTAAAAGGTATTGAGGAAACAGGACAAATAAATGCACCAGCAGTGAATGCAGCTACAATAAATCCTAGCAAACAGAATTACAATCTATGTAAATGTTATGTCTTGGGGTATCTGCAGGCACGGTATATCTGGTAAAACAGGTGAGACATGCACCTTTGACCATCCCAAAAAATGCCACACTCACATGACAACAGGAGAGTGCAACTTTCTTTCCTGCAACTTATTTCACCCAGAAATGTGTCACTCATCAATCCATGAAAGAAAATGCTACATGCGTACTGCGAGGCACATCATCTAAAGGGGACTAGAAGACACAGACCAGCCAGACTATGGGAAACAAAAGAGAGGAGCCACAACCTCTCCAGGGACAGAGGTTTTTAAGGAGCAGAGGCACGGACATTGGTCTTTACTCCAGAACAACAGATATTACAGCCAGCAAACAAAACCCCCCCTAAATTCCACTAATACGACATTTGTCTTTGCAAACAAAAAGGTCTAAAGCCGTCAAAAAACAAGAAAATTCCTTACATTAAGGGACTGCTGATGGATTCAAATGCAATGTTTGCAGCATTCACTGAGACCCACATAAAGGATCATTATGACAACGAAATACGGATCCCAGGTTATAACCTATTCCCATGTGACAGACTAAACAGGCAACAATGGGGGAGGAGGGGGGGGTTGGCCTGTATTTCAGAGTCGCTCATTTGTACAAAACTACTACTCTTCAAGAGGGGCTCCTTGGCATGGTGAAGAGGCTCTTGGTCTGAGGAATTAGACCTGTCGGTCTCCTTCCTCAGGCCGAACCTAATTACCCCCCAATCCCCCCTTCCCTATCCCATCCTCCTCTTTTTCCTTTCCTCCTCCTCCCCACCCCTCTCTTTTGCCCTTCCTCTTTTCGGCCTTTGGGATTTTTCCCACAGGCGCGCTAGTTCCTAGGTAGGGGAAAGCGTACCTGGGTCCATCCCATTCTGTTGAGGTTCTTGGTGGTGGCATAGTTTGCTGTGGAATCTGGATCGCCTGCGGATGTTCCGATCCCTCTCCAGTATCCCGGAGGGTGGCTTTGGGTGTCTTTCGGGTGATGGGTGTATCTCTGGAAGTCACCTTTTGGATTCCAGGGGTGGTGGCCGAAGGAGGTATGCTTTGTGGTGGATATCCGACCGCCCTCTCTTTTGTCCACCGAGGTAGCTCGGCAGATGTGAGGTTGCTATCCCGGATTGCTGGTTTACTTCTTTATACCGCACCCCATTCTGGCCCTGCCTCGTTTTATGACCGCTCTTTGGACACTCCTGATACCCCTGTACCTCTTGCTGGTGCTGTTTCCTCACCTGCTTCAGGTACCAGAGTTTCGACTGGCTCCTTTGATTTGTCTGACCTCCTCTCTCCTTTGACTATACTTCCGGCCTCTCTCTCTCTATGGTACGGCAATTTTCGAATCACCAGCCCATTTCACATCGGACCAACTCCGGTCCCACTCCTAAACACCAACGACAATCTCCTGATGATGTTACTTCGTTACCTACCCATTCTACTCGGAAAAGACCGACACGTTATGCACTCCCTCTCCACGCTCAGTTTCGGACCACACAATGGACTAAATTCTGTACTTTAAGACCGACTTCTTCTTCTGCCTATCTTTCCGACCACAGTATTGGCAAAGTGCTCCTATGCCATGTTGGTATAGATATTTCATTTCATGCTCTCAAGAGCGGTACGTGCATCATCACTGTCTAGAATGCTACCCAAGCTCATGATCTTTCTCTCCTTTTGCATATCGATACTACTCTTATCACTATTGAAAAACATCTCTCAATTCTTGTAGTGGTACTGTCATTCTGCCCCATACCATAGTCCAACAGAATTTCCAGACATGTGGCAATGACATTCTTGAACAGCTGGAACTCCAGGATCTCCCAATCCTCAAAGTAGACACTTATGTCCTTCCTGCCCGCGGGCGGAGACGATACCCTTGCAATGTGGCTTGATTAACTTTCGACAGCTGTGAACTCCTATCCTCTGTTTATGTCACGGTACATCGGTTACAAGTTCGAAAGGTGATCCCTACACCACAACAGTGTAGAAATTGCTGGCGTTTTGGTCACCCAGCGAAATATTGCAGATCTATAACCGAATGCCCAGTCTATGGTGCCGACGATCGTTCTAATACGTCTTGCAGTCAACCTCCATCTTGCCTTAATTGTCATGAGGCTCACCCTTCGTTCTCTCGCCGTTGCCAGGTCTAATTAAATGAGTGTGAAATCCATTACCTCAAAGAGGCAGAAGGTCTCCCTTATGCTATGGAAGTTTCTCGTCTCTGCCTCCAAGGGAGACTACCCCGTGTTTCTTATTCTCGTGTTTCAAAACGTCCCCCCACTTCTGTGGTCCCATCTTCTGCAGCCTCCTCTGTTGTTACCCCTCCCATAGCCACTCCGGTATCTAATCCTTTTGCTGTTTTGGGCTCTGAGTCCCTACTACAACACAGACTGTGCTCACATCTTCGCGTCCTTCCTCACAAGCCCCGGTATCGACAAGACCTCGTCCGACACCTTATGCCAATCACCCCTCTACTTCTCAGAAGTCCAAAAAATCCCCATTGCTCAAATCTTCTTTCCCCCCTCCTTCCCTTCTTCCACCTCCACATTTTACCTTTCCAGTCTCTGTGCCCAGTTCTTCCCCTCTCTCTCTCTGGTTCTATTACAAGTGTGGAGGTTCACCCTCCTCCTCATTCTATACCTTCCACCCCCATCCACTCTCAAGTTTCTCCCTCTTCTGCCACCTCCCAGGTTTCTGCCTCTTCTGTCCCCTCCCAACCTTCTTCTCCAGTCCCCTACACTCTTTCGTCTCCCTCTACTTTGGTGCAGTCCATTACTGTCCCAATCTTTACTCACCCTCCTCCTTCTACCTCCAATATTGTCTCCCATACATCTTTAAATTCAGAAACACTTAAAGCCATTTCAGAATATATTGCAGAGACTAAACCTTCAATGGACACTGATCCACCTCCTGTTCCTCCTCTTCCCTCTCCTCCATCTCCACAACCCCATTCTTCACAACGCTTCGTTCTTTCACTGCTTGAACGTCTTCCGATGCCACTGCACGTTGACTTTTGTAACCCCTCTAGTCTGTAGGTGCCCTTCCCTATGGATTTCTATTATTTTCTTAATTGCCAATCATGGCCTATTTACAGTGGACTATCCGCGGTCTCAGGGGTAATCGGGGTGAGCTTCAGATGTTGCTTTCCAGGTTTTCCCCTGTTGGTGCTTGCTTACAAGAACCAAAATTATACTCAGCTGTTTTCCAACCTATCTCGGGCTATAATTTATTGTATTCTTCGGATTCTTTCTCAGATGGGACCTTTAATGAAAGTGCCCTTCTTCTACACAGTGATATTCTGTACTGTCAACTATTTGTCCATACCTCGCTGCAATACACTGCAGCCTGTGTTAACTTGAATAAGTGGTTTACAATATGTTCTTTATATCTCCTTCTCGAGCATTTTCTATCCCAGATTTTGCCTTTCTTGTTTCATCCTTACCACCACCACTTCTGTTACTTGGCGATTTTAATGCCACCATTTCCTCTGGGGGGGGGTCTCATTGTGACTCACGTGGCATCCAGTTGGAGGCTTTTCTAGCCTCTCACCCCCTCAATGTTTTAAATATGGGTACTCCCACCCATTTTGATCCTCGTACTCACTCTTTCTTGCATCGATCTATCGGTCTGCTCTTCCTCCACTGCACTAGACTTCACCTGGTCTTTTCTACCGGACTTGCATGACAGTGATCATTTTCCAATCATTCTTACTTCTCCTTCATATTCACCACCTTTCCGTAGCCCTCGCTGGCAATTTGATCGAGCAAATTGGGACCTTTACTCGCAACTCACTGCTTTTAGTGAGGTTCCTTCTTCATCCTCCATTGATGAGCTCCTACACCTCTTTTCGACATTAGTTTTAACCACAGGTTCTCATTCTATACCCCAAACCTCAGGCAGGCATTCTCAGAAGTGCGTGCCTTGGTGGTCGCCTTGTGCTCGTGCAGTATGTTTGAAACGCGCTGCATGGGGCAGGTACCGTTACAATAGAACCGATGAGAGACTTCTTGATTTTAAGCAGAAACGAGCGGTCGCTCGCCTTGTCATCCGTGATGCTAAACGCACTTGCTGGCGAGATTGTTTCCACCATCACCTCTGCTTCCTCTATGAGTGCAGTCTGGAAAAGAGTGAGGAATTTCAGCAATAAATACTCTCCTCACCCTCCTCCTGTTCTACGGGTCGCCAGTGTTGAAGTAGCAAACCCTCTTGACGTTGCTATTGAAATTGGTACTCATCTGGTCCGTGTTTCCTGGGGGCTCCATCTATGCCCCTCCTTTCTTTCCTCTAAGTCTACCAGAGAGTTAGTACCCTTGGACTTTTCTTCTCTCAAAGAAGAGCAGTATAATGTGCCTTTTACACTTCAGGAACTGGAGGCAACACTCTCAGCTTGCCGATCATCGGCAGCTGGGCCTGACGACATTCATATTCGGATGTTAGAACATTTACATCAGTCAGCCCTTGTAGTCCTCTTACACCTCTTCAATCTTATTTGGTCACAAGGAGTTCTTCCCCAGCTGTGGAAATCCGCCATTGTTCTCCCTTTCCGCAAGCCGGGTACTACGGGACATGATGCCTCCCACTATCGTCCCATTGCTCTTACTAGTGCAGTTTGCAAAGTGATAGAACTCTGGTAAATCAACGTTTAATGTGGCATTTAGAGACAACAGTCTCTCCACTAGTCAATATGGCTTTCGTATGGGTCGATCTACCATAGATCCCTTACTATGCTTGGATACGTACGTTCGTAATGCCTTTACAAATAACCACTCAGTTATTGCCATATTTTTTGACCTTGTGAAGGCATATGACACAACTTGGAGGTATAATATTTTGGCCCAAGCCCACTCCTTAGGCTTCCGAGGCAATCTACCATCCTTCCTTAAGAGCTTTTTAAATGACAGACATTTCCGTGTTCAAGTCAATAATGTGCTCTCCCCGGACTTTGTCCAAGCTGAAGGTGTCCCTCAGGGATGTGTTCTGAGCACAACACTTTTTCTCCTTGCTATAAATGATTTTGCCTCTGTTCTTCCATCCAATATTTGGTCATCACTCTATATTGATGGCTTCGCTATTGCTTGTTTCCAATTGGGCCACCACGCATGGGTTTAAATTTTCCAGTACGAAAACTCACCAAATTACTTTCACTAGATGCTCTGTCATCTCCGATCATCCTTTGTATTATTGCTCCCGTATCCCTGAACGTGATACAGTCAGGTTTCTAGGCCTTCTCTTTGGCCGTAGATTATCCTAGAAACCTCACATTACCTCTCTGAAGGCAACTTGTTACAGCTGGCTGAACCTTCTTAAAAACATTGCTCATCTTTCATGGGGAGCTGATCGTCGAACTCTGCTTCGCCTACATTCAGCCCTCATTTTATCGAAACTCGATTATGGTGACCAGATCTATTCAACGGCCTCTCCTGCTACTCTCTAGATAGCCTTAACTCCATCCATCACCAAGGATTACGTTTGTGCCTTGGAGCTTTTCGCTCTTCCCCTGTTGAGAGCCTCTATGTAGAAGCGAATGTTCCATCCTTGTCTGATCACCGTGATGCCCATTGCCTTTGCTACTATGTACGCTCTCACGATCTCCGCAATCCTTCCATTTATAGAATGGTCACAGATATTAGTAGACATTATTTGTTCGCCGCCCCTGTTTGCTCCGTCCCTTCTCTCCTCGCCTACGTTCGCTCTCGTCTTCCCTCCAGTTACCACCTTTATATGTTCATGTAGCATCTCGCTTTTCCCTACCCCTCTGGGAAGTTCCAGCTGTTCGGGTCTGTTCTTTCTCACTCCCTTGCTCGAAAGCCCAACTGCCTACGGTGGCTTCTCGCTCTTTTTCTTGACCACTTCCACTCTCATTCTCATGCCATCGCAGTGTACACAGATGGCTCTAAGTCTTCTGACGGCATCAGATTCGCAGCAGTGTTTCCGGACAGCATCGTGCGAGGGCATTTACTGTCTTCGGCTACTGTTTTTACTGCTGAATTGTATGCCATTCTTGCAGCACTTATTCGTATTGCATCTATGCCTGTGTCATCATTTGTGGTAGTCTCAGACTCTCTTAGTGCCCTACAAGCTATAAGAAAATTTGATACACCTTACCCCCTAGTTCTCCATATCAAACTTTGGCTACGCCATATCTCTACCAGGCATAAAGATATTGTTTTTCTTGGGTTCCTGCTCATGTTGATGTACAGGACAATGAACAGGCAGACACTGCTGCGCGGTCAGCAGTACATGACCTACCAATTTCATATAGAGGTGCTCCAATTCTGGACTATTTTGCTGTAATAGCTACCCACCTTCACACCCGTTGGCAACAACGTTGGTCAACTCTGCTCGGTAACAAACTTTATTCTATTAAACCGAGCACAGGTTACTGGCCGTCTTCTTCTCATCAGTGCCGAGGTTTGGAGACTCCTCTCTCCCGCCTTCGCATTGGCCACACTCGTCTTACTCATGGGTATCTCATGGAGAGGCACCCTGTTCCTCTCTGTGAGCAGTGTCAAGTTCCAGTATCGATTAGCCACATTCTATTAGACTGCCCTCTCTATCAACGAGCACGCAGAATTTACCTCCAACGTCATTTCCGCTCTGCTACTCTCTCTTTATCTTCCCTTCTTGCTGATGGACCCTCCTTTAATCCTGACTCTCTCATTGACTTCTTGACAACGACTGATTTACTCCACAAACTCTGATGATGATACCTTTCGCACTCCCCCTCAGCCCTTTCTACCTGAATCTCTTGCTGCCCTTTCACCATCCACTGCCCCGCTGTTCTCCATAACCTATTACTCACCCATCCCCTTTTTGTCACCTGATACCCTCGCTTCCTTCCTGCCCTGCAGTGCTGTATAGCCCTTGTGGTTTAGCGCTTCTTTTTGGTTATAATAAAGTACAAAACTACTAAACACATCAAATGATGTAGTTGAAGTTTTGACAGTAAAGATCGAGAACCAAAACCTTGTCATTGTGGTAGTATACAAGCCTCCAGATGCAACTTCCCAGCAATTCCAGGAGCAGTTTGAGAAAATTGAGCACTGTCTGAAAAATCTCCCAGCTCCTGCCCCAAACATCTTACTACTAGGAGATTTCAACCTGAGACACCTAAAATGGAGGAGTATAGCAAACAATGTTTTAGCAGAGATCACCCCAGGAGGCAGCTCAGATGAAAATTCACACACACACACACACACACACACACACACACACACACACACACACACACACACACACACACACACACACACACACACGAACTAGTAAATCTCTGCACCAAATTCACTTTAAGCCAACAAATATTAGAACCTACAAGACTAGAAAATATGCTGGTCCTCATCTTCACTAACGATGATGGTCTGATACGTAATATAACTGTATCAAAGACAATTCACTCAGATCACAACGTATTAGAGGTACAGACATGTATGCACAGGGCTCCAGACCAGCAAAATGTGAGCAGTCATGAAGGTCTCTTCACGAAATTCAATTTCAATAGCAAAAATATACAATGGGATCTAGTAAACCATATCCTAAAGGAAACAAGCTGGGAAGATATTCTAAACACAGATCCGAACATTTGCCTTAAAAAAATGAGTTCTGTGGTTCTTGAGATCTGCTCAAGGCACAATCGATTAAGAAAGAGAAGATGTAAACTAAAAAGAGAGAGACGTTCCCTACACAGACGAAGGCGAAGAGTCAGAGAGCTGCTGAGAGGGGCCAATATATCTGAAATGCGAAGGGAGGCACTAGTCAATGAAATTGCAAATATCGAACTTAAGCTGAAGGAATCTTATAGGAGACAAGAATCACAGGAAGAATTAAAAGCCATAAAGGAAATTGAACAAAAAATACTTCTTCTCTTATGCCAAATCTAAGGGAAAAAGCAACATCCAGTACTGGGCCCCTGCTTAGGCGGGATGGGACATACACAGATGATAACCAAGAAATGAATGAGACACTAAAGTCACAATATGCCCAGACTAAGGGTCGACAATCCCATTGAATTCTTTATGAACGAAATCCAAAATTTGGTCATCCCAAAAATCTCGGATATTATTCCAACTCCACAAGAATTTGAAGAGGCAATTAATGACATGCCCATGCACTCTGCCCCAGGCCCAGACTCATGGAACTCCGTGTTCATCAAGAATTGCAAGAAGCCCCCGTTGCATGCCTTCAGCATTTTATGGAGAGGGAGCATTTATACAGGGGTCATCCCACACACACACTAAAGACAACAGACATAGCCCCACTCCACAAAGGTGGCAGTAAAGCAAATTGCAAAGAACTACAGACAGATAGCACTAACATCCCACATAATCTTTGAGAGGGTTCTAAGAAGCAAGATAGCCAACCACCTAGATACCAATCAATTACACAACCCAGGACAACACTGGTTTAGAGCAGGTCGCTCCTGCCTGTCCCAGCTACTGGACCACTATGACAAGGTCCTGGATGCTGTAGAGGATAAACAAAATACAGATGTAGTATACACAGACATTGCAAAAGCTTTCGACAAGTGTGACCATGGTGTAATAGCACACAAAATGTGGGATAAAGGAATAACGGGAAAAGTTGGTAAATGGATCTATAACTTCCTGACAAATAGAACACAGAGTAACAGTAAACAGAGTAAATTCCCAGGCAGCCACGGTAAAAAGCTCTGTTCCACAAGGCACAGTACTCACTCCCATTCTATTCCACATCCTAATTTCTGACAGAGATGTAAGCCATAGCTCTGTGACTTCCTTTGCGGATGACACCCGGGTCACCATGGCAGTTTCCTCCATCGAAGACACTGCGAGACTCCAAGCGGACATCAACCAACCAAATCTTCGAATGGGCCACTCAAAACAATATGAATTTCAACGAGGAGAAATTACAGCCACTCAGATATGGGAAACTTGAAGAAATTAAAAATGTGTCAGGGTATACCACAAATTCAACCCATACAATTAAGTGGAAAAGTAATGTGAAGAACCTGGGAGTGATAATGTCAGAGGATCTCGCCTTCAAAGATCACAATGTATCTACCTCATCCGCTAGGAAAATGATAGGATGGATAATGAAAACCTTCAAAACGCCAAGCCCATGATGATTCTTTTCAAATCGCTTGTGCTCTCTAGGCTGGAATACTGCCGTACACTAACTGCCCCTTTCAAGGCTGACCTGGCAGACCTGGAGAGTGTACATAGAACTTTCATGGCACACTTAAGTGCGATAAGGCACCTAAACTACTGGGAACGGTTGAAAGTCTTTAATCTATCTGTATTCCCTTGAACGCAGGCGAGAGAGATACATGATAATATACACTTGAAAGGTCTTGGAGGGATTGGTACCAAACCTGCACACGAAAATCACTCCATATGAAAGCAAAAGACTCGGCAGGAGGTGCAATTTTCCCTAAATGAAAAGCAGAGGCGCCACAAATTCACTGAGAGACACACCAAGTGTCCGGGGCCCAAGACTGTTCAATTGCCTCCCAGCATACATAAGGGGGATTACCAATACCCCTGGCTGTCTTCAAGAAAGCACTGGACAGGCACCTAAAGTCAGTACCTGACCAACCGGGCTGTGGTTCGTACGTCAGCTTGCGTGCGGCCAGCAGTAACAGCCTGGTTGATCAGACCCTGATCCACAATGAAGTCTGGTCTCAGACCGAGCCGCGGGGGCGTTGACCCGCGAAACCCTCTCCAGGTAAATTCCAGGTAACCACAACCCATCCTTCAGAGTGCAGGCACTGTACTTCCCACCAACACCTCCCATCCTTCAGAGTGCAGGTACTGTACTTCCCACCTACACCTCCCATCCTTCAGAGTGCAGGTACTGTACTTCCCACCTACACCTCCCATCCTTCAGAGTGCAGGTACTGTACTTCCCACCTATACCTCCAATTATTCAGAGTGCAGGCACTGTACTTCCCACCTACACCACTCCTCCTTCAGAGTGCAGGTACTCTACTTACCACCACCCGTCCTTCAGAGGGCAGGTACTGAACTTCATCCACCACCCCTCTTTCAGAGTGCAGGCAGAGTATTTCCCACTAACCCTGCTCGTTCAGAGTGCACTTATGGTTCTTCCCATCACCTCCACCCCTAAATCAGAGTGCAGGATCTGTACTTCTCACTTCAAAAACCCCTCCTTCAGAGTGCAGGCATTGCACTTCCCACCACCACCACCCCTTCTTCAGAGTATAGGCACTGTTATTCCCACCCTCACCATCCCACCTTCAGACTGCAGGCTCTGCCCGTCCCACCACCGCCACCTCTCCTTCAAAGAGCAGCTTCTGTACTTACCACTACCACCACCCATCCTTCAAAGAGCAGGTTCTGTACTTACCACTACCACCACCCATCCTTCAAAGAGCAGGTTCTGTACTTACCACTACCACCACCCATCCTTCAAAGAGCAGGTTCTGTACTTACCACTACCACCACCCATCCTTCAAAGAGCAGGTTCTGTACTTATCACTAACGGAACCCCTCCTTCAGAATGCAGGCACTGTACTTCCCTCCACCACAACCACCACCCACCCCTCCTTCAGAATGCAGGCACTGTACTTCCCTCCACCACAACCACCTCCACCCCTCCTTCAGAATGCAGGCACTGTACTTCCCTCCACCACAACCACCTCCACCCCTCCTTCAGAATGCAGGCACTGTACTTCCCTCCACCACAACCACCACCCACCCCTCCTTCAGAATGCAGGCACTGTACTTCCCTCCACCACAACCACCTCCACCCCTCCTTCAGAATGCAGGCACTGTACTTCCCTCCACCACAACCACCTCCACCCCTCCTTCAGAATGCAGGCACTGTACTTCCCTCCACCACAACCACCACCACCCCTCCTTCAGGATGCAGGCACTGTACTTCCCTCCACCACAACCACCTCCACCCCTCCTTCAGAATGCAGGCACTGTACTTCCCTCCACCACAACCACCACCCACCCCTCCTTCAGAATGCAGGCACTGGACTTCCCTCCACCACAACCACCTCCACCCCTCCTTCAGGATGCAGGCACTGTACTTCCCTCCACCACAACCACCACCCACCCCTCCTTCAGAATGCAGGCACTGTACTTCCCTCCACCACAACCACCTCCACCCCTCCTTCAGAATGCAGGCACTGTACTTCCCTCCACCACAACCACCACCCACCCCTCCTTCAGGATGCAGGCACTGTACTTCCCTCCACCACAACCACCACCCACCCCTCCTTCAGAATCCAGGCACTGTACTTCCCTCCACCACAACCACCACCCACCCCTCCTTCAGAATGCAGGCACTGTACTTCCCTCCACCACAACCACCTCCACCCCTCCTTCAGAATGCAGGCACTGGACTTCCCTCCACCACAACCACCTCCACCCCTCCTTCAGAATGCAGGCACTGGACTTCCCTCCACCACAACCACCACCCACCACTCCTTCAGAATGCAGGCACTGTACTTCCCTCCACCACAACCACCACCACCCCTCCTTCAGAATGCAGGCACTGGACTTCCCTCCGCCACAACCACCACCACCCCTCCTTCAGAATGCAGGCACTGTACTTCCCTCCACCACCACCACCCCTCCTTCAGAATGCAGGCACTGTACTTCCCTCCACCACAACCACCACCACCCCTCCTTCAGAATGCAGGCACTGTACTTCCCTCCACCACAACCACCTCCACCCCTCCTTCAGAATGCAGGCACTGTACTTCCCTCCACCACAACCACCATCACCCCTCCTTCAGAATGCAGGCACTGTACTTCCCTCCACCACAACCATCACCCCTCCTTCAGGATGCAGGCACTGTACTTCCCTCCACCACAACCACCATCACCCCTCCTTCAGAATGCAGGCACTGTACTTCCCTCCACCACAACCACCACCCACCCCTCCTTCAGAATGCAGGCACTGTACTTCCCTCCACCACAACCACCTCCACCCCTCCTTCAGAATGCAGGCACTGTACTTCCCTCCACCACAACCACCACCACCCCTCCTTCAGGATGCAGGCACTGTACTTCCCTCCACCACAACCACCACCCACCCCTCCTTCAGAATGCAGGCACTGTACTTCCCTCCACCACACCCACCTCCACCCCTCCTTCAGAATGCAGGCACTGTACTTCCCTCCACCACAACCACCTCCACCCCTCCTTCAGAATGCAGGCACTGTACTTCCCTCCACCACCACCACCCCTCCTTCAGAATGCAGGCACTGTACTTCCCTCCACCACAACCACCACCACCCCTCCTTCAGAATGCAGGCACTGGACTTCCCTCCGCCACAACCACCACCACCCCTCCTTCAGAATGCAGGCACTGGACTTCCCTCCGCCACAACCACCACCACCCCTCCTTCAGAATGCAGGCACTGTACTTCCCTCCACCACAACCACCACCACCCCTCCAGCAGAAAGCAGGCACTGGACGTCCCACCGCCCCAACCACCACCACCCCTCCTTCAGAATGCAGGCACTGTACTTCCCTCCACCACAACCACCACCACCCCTCCTTCAGAATGCAGGCACTGGACTTCCCTCCGCCACAACCACCACCACCCCACCTTCAGAATGCAGGCACTGTACTTCCACCTTCAGAACTGCATCACCACCACCCCTCCTTCAGAATGCAGGCACTGTACTTCCCTCCACCACAACCACCACCACCCCTCCTTCAGAATGCAGGCACTGTACTTCCCTCCACCACAACCACCACCACCCCTCCTTCAGAATGCAGGCACTGGACTTCCCTCCGCCACAACCACCACCACCCCTCCTTCAGAATGCAGGCACTGTACTTCCCTCCACCACAACCACCACCACCCCTCCTTCAGAATGCAGGCACTGTACTTCCCTCCGCCACAACCACCACCCACCCCTCCTTCAGAATGCAGGCACTGTACTTCCCTCCACCACAACCACCTCCACCCCTCCTTCAGAATGCAGGCACTGTACTTCCCTCCACCACAACCACCTCCACCCCTCCTTCAGAATGCAGGCACTGTACTTCCCTCCACCACAATCACCACCACCCCTCCTTCAGAATGCAGGCACTGTACTTCCCTCCACCACAACCACCTCCACCCCTCCTTCAGAATGCAGGCACTGTACTTCCCTCCACCACAACCACCATCACCCCTCCTTCAGAATGCAGGCACTGTACTTCCCTCCACCACAACCACCTCCACCCCTCCTTCAGAATGCAGGCACTGTACTTCCCTCCACCACAACCACCTCCACCCCTCCTTCAGAATGCAGGCACTGTACTTCCCTCCACCACAACCACCATCACCCCTCCTTCAGAATGCAGGCACTGTACTTCCCTCCACCACAACCATCACCCCTCCTTCAGGATGCAGGCACTGTACTTCCCTCCACCACAACCATCACCCCTCCTTCAGAATGCAGGCACTGTACTTCCCTCCACCACAACCACCACCCCTCCTTCAGAATGCAGGCACTGTACTTCCCTCCACCACAACCTCCACCCCTCCTTCAGAATGCAGGCACTGTACTTCCCTCCACCACAACCTCCACCCCTCCTTCAGAATGCAGGCACTGTACTTCTCTCCACCACCACCACCACCACCCCTCCTTCAGAATGCAGGCACTGTACTTCCCTCCACCACAACCTCCACCCCTCCTTCAGAATGCAGGCACTGTACTTCTCTCCACCACCACCACCACCACCCCTCCTTCAGAATGCAGGCACTGTACTTCTCTCCACCACCACCACCACCACCCCTCCTTCAGAATGCAGGCACTGTACTTCTCTCCACCACCACCACCACCCCTCCTTCAGAATGCAGGCACTGTACTTCTCTCCACCACCACCACCACCATCACCACCACCCCTCCTTCAGAATGCAGGCACTGTACTTCTCTCCACCACAACCACCATCACCCCTCCTTCAGAATGCAGGCACTGTACTTCCCTCCACCACAACCACCACCACCCCTTCTTCAGAATGCAGGCACTGTACTTCCCTCCACCACAACCACCACCACCCCTCCTTCAGAATGCAGGCACTGTACTTCCCTCCACCACAACCACCACCACCCCTCCTTCAGAATGCAGGCACTGTACTTCTCTCCACCACCACCACCCCTTCTTCAGAGTGCAGGCACTGTACTTCTCTCCACCACCACAACCACCACCCCTTCTTCAGAGTGCAGGCACTGTACTTCTCTCCACCACCACAACCACCACCCCTTCTTCAGAGTGCAGGCACTGTACTTCTCTCCACCACCACAACCACCACCCCTTCTTCAGAATGCAGGCACTGTACTTCCCTCCACCACAACCACCACCACCCCTTCTTCAGAGTGCAGGCACTGTAATTTACACCACTACCCTTCCTTCAGACTGTAATCACTGTACTTCAAATATCCACCCCCCTCCTTCGGAGTGCAGGTACTGTACTTCCCATATCTTCCACCACTCCTTCAAAGTGCACGTATTGTACTTCCCATCACCACCACCCCTTCTTCAAAGTGCAAGTACTGTACTTCCAACCACCATCCCTCCTTCAGAGTGCAGGTACTGTGCTTCCCACCACCTCCACATCTCCTACAGAGTGCTGGTACTGTACTTCCCAGCTCCACCACCACCCCCCCTCCTTCAGAGTGGAAGTATAGTACTTCCCAACACAACCACCTCTTCTTCAGGATGCAGATTCTGTACTTCTCACCACCACCACCTTCCCTCCTTCCGAGTGCAATTACTGTACGACCCACCACCACTCGTTGATAGTGCAGGTACTGTACTTCCCACCATTAAAACCCCTTCTTCAGAGTTTAGGCACTGTACTTCCCACCACTACCTCCAGTCCTTCTGACTGTAGGCACTGCACTTTCCACCACCGCCACCAACCCTCCTTCAGAGTGCAGGTACTGTGCTTCCCACCACCACCACTCCTTCAGGGTGTAGGCACTGTACTTCCCTCCACAACTGCCCATAGTTCAGAGTGAAGGCACCGTACTTCCCACCACCACCAGACCTCCTTCGGAATGTAGGTACTGTACTTCTGACCAACACTACCCCGACTTCAGATTGCAGGTACTGAACTTCCCACCACCACCACCCCTCCTTTATAGTGCAGGTGCTGTACTTCCTACTTTTCTAGGTGGTCCAGCACTCTTCTCCTGATTATCTTCTGCATGGCCTTGCATGCTATACATGTCTGTGACACTGGTCTGTCGTTTAATACTTCGTGTCTGTCTCCTTTTGTAAAAAGTGGGACTACATTTGCTGTCTTCTGTACCTCAGGCAGTCACTCTGTTTCGATCGATGTGTTCAAGTAGTACACATAGCGCTTCTGCTCCCTCTCTCAGGACTCATGGAGAAATGTTATCCGGCCCCATCGCCTTTGAGGTATGTAGCTCGCTTAGCAGCCTCTTCACTTCTTCCTCGGTTGTATGTACTGCGTGCAACACTAGGTGTACCCCACCTCTCCACCTATCTGGAGGTCTTTCTGTCTCCTATGTGAACATTTCTTTGAATCTCATGTTGAGTTCCTCATATACTTCAGGGTCATATTTTGTGACCTCCCCGCCTTCCTTCCTCAGCCTGATTACCTGGTCCTTGACTGTTTCTTTCCTCCTGATGTGGCTATACAACAGCTTCGGGTCAGATTATGCTTTCTCTGCTTTGACATTTTTATACTTTCGTTGGGCCTCCCTTCTTACCTGTGCATGAATGAACGAACGAGGAAATGCAGGTAAGATCCCAGTGGGATGAGCGGGGGAGACGAAGAATAGTGCTGGAGATGAGTCTTCTTAGTCATAGAAATAGAGCCAGAGCTTAACCCAGCTGCTAAGGTGATCGTGGGACAGACTTGAGAACATGAATACTAGGCTCAGGTGCGTTGGTCTTGTCACAGTAGTTTAGCCGCAGGACGAGGCAGACAGGGAAGAACATCAGAGGGAAGCATACTGGTGGTGGTGTTTGACGTAATTAGGGTGGCAGGTTAGTAGGAGATCCATTCTCAAATCTCTTGAAGTTGCTTCTAGAGAGGTGGTAAAGATCTGTCTTGTTTCCAAAGGTGAAACGAAGAGGCTTGAAGAATTCCAGAGTGAAGTGATGAGGTTGTTCCCAGGAGAACTTGACAGTACCTGCACCGAGGGCTTTGTAGAGTTCAGTGCAGGTCATGGTGTCGACAAACTTGACAGTACCTGCACCGAGGGCTTTGTAGAGTTCAGTGCAGGTCATGGTGTCGACAAACTTGACAGTACCTGCACCGAGGGCTTTGTAGAGTTCAGTGCAGGTCATGGTGTCGACAAACTTGACAGTACCTGCGCCGAGGGCTTTGTAGAGTTCAGTGCAGGTCATGGTGTCGACAAACTTGACAGTACCTGCACCGAGGGCTTTGTAGAGTTCAGTGCAGGTCATGGTGTCGACAAACTTGACAGTACCTGCACCGAGGGCTTTGTAGAGTTCAGTGCAGGTCATGGTGTCGACAAACTTGACAGTACCTGCACCGAGGGCTTTGTAGAGTTCAGTGCAGGTCATGGTGTCGACATTTGATGGTGCAGTGTAAACTGCAAGATTGTCCCAAGTTGGTCTAGTAAAGTTGTCGAATTCTTCTTCTTCTTCTTCTTCTTTATCATCATCATCTTCATCTTCTTCATCTTCTTCTTCATCTTCATCTCCATCTTCTTCTTCTTCTTCATCATCTTCTTCATCATCATCATCTTCTTCATCGTCTTCATCTTCTTCTCCTTCTTCATCTTCTTCATCTTCTTTATCTTCATCTTCCTCATCTTCTTCGTCTTCTTCATCTTCTTCATCTTCTTCATCTTCATCTTCTTCATCTTCTTCGTCTTCTTCTTTTTCTTCTTCTTTTTCTTCTTTTTCTTCTTCTTCTTCTTCTTCTTCTTCTTCTTCTTCTTCTTCATCTTCTCCTTCTTCATCATCTTCATCTTCTTCTTCAGACATGTATTCATTTGATGAGTGTGTCTTGGTACTAGCAAGTGAATGAGAGTGGGCACCATCAGTGGTGAGTGAGAGTGGGCACCATCAGTGGAGAGTGAGAGTGGGCACCATCAGTGGTGAGTGAGAGTGGGCACCATCAGTGGAGAGTGAGAGTGGGCACCATCAGTGGAGAGTGAGAGTGGGCACCATCAGTGGAGAGTGAGAGTGGGCACCATCAGTGGTGAGTGAGAGTGGGCACCATCAGTGGTGAGTGAGAGTGGGCACCATCAGTGGTGAGTGAGAGTGGGCACCATCAGTGGAGAGTGAGAGTGGGCACCATCAGTGGAGAGTGAGAGTGGGCACCATCAGTGGTGAGTGAGAGTGGGCACCATCAGTGGTGAGTGAGAGTGGGCACCATCAGTGGAGAGTGAGAGTGGGCACCATCAGTGGAGAGTGAGAGTGGGCACCATCAGTGGAGAGTGAGAGTGGGCACCATCAGTGGAGAGTGAGAGTGGGCACCATCAGTGGAGAGTGAGAGTGGGCACCATCAGTGGTGAGTGAGAGTGGGCACCATCAGTGGAGAGTGAGAGTGGGCACCATCAGTGGTGAGTGAGAGTGGGCACCATCAGTGGAGAGTGAGAGTGGGCACCATCAGTGGTGAGTGAGAGTGGGCACCATCAGTGGAGAGTGAGAGTGGGCACCATCAGTGGTGAGTGAGAGTGGGCACCATCAGTGGAGAGTGAGAGTGGGCACCATCAGTGGAGAGTGAGAGTGGGCACCATCAGTGGAGAGTGAGAGTGGGCACCATCAGTGGAGAGTGAGAGTGGGCACCATCAGTGGAGAGTGAGAGTGGGCACCATCAGTGGAGAGTGAGAGTGGGCACCATCAGTGGAGAGTGAGAGTGGGCACCATCAGTGGAGAGTGAGAGTGGGCACCATCAGTGGAGAGTGAGAGTGGGCACCATCAGTGGAGAGTGAGAGTGGGCACCATCAGTGGTGAGTGAGAGTGGGCACCATCAGTGGAGAGTGAGAGTGGGCACCATCAGTGGAGAGTGAGAGTGGGCACCATCAGTGGTGAGTGAGAGTGGGCACCATCAGTGGAGAGTGAGAGTGGGCACCATCAGTGGAGAGTGAGAGTGGGCACCATCAGTGGTGAGTGAGAGTGGGCACCATCAGTGGAGAGTGAGAGTGGGCACCATCAGTGGAGAGTGAGAGTGGGCACCATCAGTGGAGAGTGAGAGTGGGCACCATCAGTGGAGAGTGAGAGTGGGCACCATCAGTGGTGAGTGAGAGTGGGCACCATCAGTGGTGAGTGAGAGTGGGCACCATCAGTGGAGAGTGAGAGTGGGCACCATCAGTGGAGAGTGAGAGTGGGCACCATCAGTGGAGAGTGAGAGTGGGCACCATCAGTGGTGAGTGAGAGTGGGCACAATCAGTGGAGAGTGAGAGTGGGCACCATCAGTGGAGAGTGAGAGTGGGCACCATCAGTGGAGAGTGAGAGTGGGCACCATCAGTGGAGAGTGAGAGTGGGCACCATCAGTGGAGAGTGAGAGTGGGCACCATCAGTGGAGAGTGAGAGTGGGCACCATCAGTGGAGAGTGAGAGTGGGCACCATCAGTGGTGAGTGAGAGTGGGCACCATCAGTGGAGAGTGAGAGTGGGCACCATCAGTGGTGAGTGAGAGTGGGCACCATCAGTGGAGAGTGAGAGTGGGCACCATCAGTGGAGAGTGAGAGTGGGCACCATCAGTGGAGAGTGAGAGTGGGCACCATCAGTGGAGAGTGAGAGTGGACACCATCAGTGGAGAGTGAGAGTGGGCACCATCAGTGGTGAGTGAGAGTGGGCACCATCAGTGGAGAGTGAGAGTGGGCACCATCAGTGGAGAGTGAGAGTGGGCACCATCAGTGGAGAGTGAGAGTGGGCACCATCAGTGGAGAGTGAGAGTGGGCACCATCAGTGGAGAGTGAGAGTGGGCACCATCAGTGGAGAGTGAGAGTGGGCACCATCAGTGGTGAGTGAGAGTGTGCACCATCAGTGGAGAGTGAGAGTGGGCACCATCAGTGGTGAGTGAGAGTGTGCACCATCAGTGGTGAGTGAGAGTGGGCACCATCAGTGGTGAGTGAGAGTGGGCACCATCAGTGGTGAGTGAGAGTGGGCACCATCAGTGGAGAGTGAGAGTGGGCACCATCAGTGGAGAGTGAGAGTGGGCACCATCAGTGGTGAGTGAGAGTGGGCACCATCAGTGGTGAGTGAGAGTGGGCACCATCAGTGGAGAGTGAGAGTGGGCACCATCAGTGGAGAGTGAGAGTGGGCACCATCAGTGGAGAGTGAGAGTGGGCACCATCAGTGGTGAGTGAGAGTGGGCACCATCAGTGGAGAGTGAGAGTGGGCACCATCAGTGGAGAGTGAGAGTGGGCACCATCAGTGGAGAGTGAGAGTGGGCACCATCAGTGGTGAGTGAGAGTGGGCACCATCAGTGGAGAGTGAGAGTGGGCACCATCAGTGGAGAGTGAGAGTGGGCACCATCAGTGGAGAGTGAGAGTGGGCACCATCAGTGGTGAGTGAGAGTGGGCACCATCAGTGGTGAGTGAGAGTGGGCACCATCAGTGGAGAGTGAGAGTGGGCACCATCAGTGGTGAGTGAGAGTGGGCACCATCAGTGGAGAGTGAGAGTGGGCACCATCAGTGGAGAGTGAGAGTGGGCACCATCAGTGGAGAGTGAGAGTGGGCACCATCAGTGGTGAGTGAGAGTGGGCACCATCAGTGGAGAGTGAGAGTGGGCACCATCAGTGGAGAGTGAGAGTGGGCACCATCAGTGGTGAGTGAGAGTGGGCACCATCAGTGGAGAGTGAGAGTGGGCACCATCAGTGGAGAGTGAGAGTGGGCACCATCAGTGGAGAGTGAGAGTGGGCACCATCAGTGGAGAGTGAGAGTGGGCACCATCAGTGGAGAGTGAGAGTGGGCACCATCAGTGGAGAGGTGTACTGGTGGTGTAGCATCAGGTACGGTGGCAGTGCTTCAGGCAATTAGAGCGGTGGTACGGGAGGTTGTAATAACTGCTTGGGGAGGAGACGACAGGTCGGCTGAAGTAGTGAAGTTGATGTTGTTGATGAACTTTAATGATGTCACCTGATGGTGGAGAGTCAGGAAATGTAAAGGCTGACATATTGTTGAGACAAAAGATTTCATTTATAGAGGCGTTGAAGGTGCCAGGGTTGGTTACATTGCCTAGATGAGCGTACAACATACAATACACCTTTGAAGGAGTCGCTTCAGGAAGTGGAGATAGAGATGTGCTGAGTGGAGATGGTTGTTGTGTTGCTTGTAAGATTATCTTGGTATCCATCTGCAGTTTAGTGATGGCGGCGAATATCGGTGATTTCTAGTTGTGTTCTGTTCTTTTTATCTTCTGGGAGAGTACTTCATTTCGTAGAGGACATTTTGCTGCAAGGGCATGATGAGTACCCTTGCAGTTGAGGCAGGTAGGAGTGGTAATGGTGGTGGTACATTCTGTGGAGTTATGGTCGTCCTTTCCACAGTTGGTACAGTAATTCTTTTCTTTCAGGAGACAGTCAAGCGTCGAGTGGTGGTACGAATAGCAGGTCCAGCATGGGGAGACGTGAGCAAAACTCGATGTGTCTGGGATGGATGTGATAGTAAGGCCATCAGACAGTGCTCTGGTAGCCATATCCATGTTGGAGAAGGTCAGCTTGATCATTGTAGAAGCGTCTGGAATTTTAGTGATGTTATCAATCTAGGCTCAAGTGTTTTGTTCCTCAATAGAGGTCTAAAGGTCTGCAGTCGATAGGGAAATAATAGGCTTGTCCAACCGTTTGACGAAAACGGAACGTTCCGCCACCAGGAAAGGTGAAGGAGAGACTGTGAACTGTGGGTCACTGAGAGTCTTCATAGAGGTGTCGTCCATCAGTTTAGAAGCTTCATGATCGTCACTACAGATGACAATGAAGGAGACTTTCAGCGAGTGGATAGCTATAAATTTAACCTGTAGGCAGGTCTTTACAGCGGCAGCAAGAGCAAGCTTTGAAGCGTCATTGATTACTCCACTGGTAGGCTTGATCTTCACACGATAGGCAAGCATCGTGCAAGAGTAGAAGCGGTGGTGATGCCAGATCGGGGAAGATAAGCGATGGATTGTGACCTGTGCATATTCAGTTCTCCAGTTTACCTGGAGAGGGTTTCGGGAGTCATCGCACAAGCGATTTGAAGAGAATCATCATGGGCTTGGCGTCCCTAGTTTTGAAGGTTCTCATTATCCATCCTATTGTACTCAATTGTGGTTGCAGGAGTTGAGTCATAGCTCCTGACCCCGCCTCTTCACTGGCCACTACTAGGTCACTCTTCCTGCTCTATGAGTTTTATCATACCTCTTCTTAAAGCTATGTATAGATCCTGCCTCCACTACATCGCTTCCCAGACTATTCCACTACCTGACAACTCTGTGACTGAAGAAATACTTGCTAACATCCCTGTGATTCATCTGAATCTTCAACTTCCAACTGTGTCCCCTTGTTGCTATGTCCCATCTCTGGAACATCCTGTCTCTGTCCACCTTGTCGAATCCTCTCAGTATTTTATATGTCATTATCATATCCCCTCTATCTCTCCTGTCCTCCATTGTCGTCAGATCGATTTCCTTTAACCTCTGCTTGTAGGATATGTCCCTTAGCTCCGGGACAAGTCTTGTTGGAAACTTTTGCACTTTCTCTAGTTTCCTTACACGCTTGGCTAGGTGTGGGTTCCAAACCGGAGCTGCATATTCCAATGTGGGCTTAACATACACAGTGTACTGAATGATTCTTTATTTAGACGTCAGAATGCTGTTCTTTGGTATACTAGGCGTTCGTATGCTGCATCAGTTATTTGGTTGATGTGTGCCTCATATGTGCCTGGTGTTATACTCACCCCAACAACCTCTTCCTTCAGTGAGGTTTGTAGTCTCTGGCCCCCTAGACTGTACTCCATCTGCAGTCTTCTTTGCCCTTCCCCAATCTTCATGACCTTGCACTTTCTGGGGTTGAACTCCAGGAGCCAGTTTCTGGACTAGACCTGCAGCTTGTCCACATCTTTGTAGTTCTGCCTGGTCCTCGTCTGATTGATTTTTTCTCATATACTTCACATCGTCTGCAAAGAGGGACACCTCTGAATTTATTCCTTCCATCATGTTCACAAATACCAGGAACAGTTCCGGTCCTAGGACTGATCCCTGTGGAACCCCGCTCGTCACAGGCGCCCACTCTGTCACCTCGCAACATATCATGACTCACTGTTGTCTTCCTGACAGGTATTCTCTGTTATTCCTGCCTGGTCCTCCACCTTTTGCACTAATCTCTTGTGTGGGACTGTGTCAAATGGCTTCTTACAGTTCATGAAAAAGTAATCTACCCACCCCTCTCTTTTGTCTTACTGCTGTCACCCTGTCATAGAACTCCAGTAGGTTTCTGACACAGGATTTCCTGTCCCTGAAACCAAGCTGGTTGTCGTTGATAAGCTCATTCCGTTCTAGATGCTCCACTACCCTCCTTCTGATTATTTTTTCCATGACTTTGGATTCTATACATGTCATTGACACTAGTATGTAGTTTAATTCTTCGTGTCTGTCTCTATTTTAAAAATTGGGACAACATTTGCTGTCTTCCATACTTCACGAAGTCGCCCTGTTTTGATAAATGTGTTGAAGATTGTTATTAGTGGGACATACAGTGCCTCTACTCCCTCTCTCAGAACCCATGGAGAGATGTTATCCGGCCCCATCGCCTTTGAGGTATCTAGTTAGCTTAGCAGCCTCTTCACTTCTTTCTCGGTTGTATTTATTGTGTCCAACACTAATTGTGTACCCCACCTCTCCATCTTTCTGGAGTCTCTTCTGTCTCCTCTGTGAACACTTCTTTGAATCTCATGTTGAGCTCCTCACATGCTTAGTGGTCGTTTCTTGTGATCTCCCCTCCTTCCTCAGCCTGATTACATGGTTTTTGACTGTTCCCCTGCTGTGGCTGTACAACAGCTTTGTGTCAGATTTGGCTTTTGCTGCTATGCCATTTTTATATTGTAGTTTTGCCTCCCTTCTTACCTGTGCATATTCATCTGGCTCTATGACTACTCTCCTTATTTTCCTGGGTCCTTTACCTTCTATACTTCTTCCATTCTCTAGCACACTTGGTTTTGGCCTCTCTACACCTTTGGGTGAACCACGGGCTCATCCTGGCTTTCTTGGTATTTCTACTACCCTAGGGCACAAACCTCTCATCAGCTTCCTTGTATGTCGTAGTCACATATTCTATCATCTCGTTTACCGACTTCCCTGCCAGTTCTGTCCCACTGAACCCGGTGCAGGAAATTCCTCATGCCTGTGTAGTCCCCCCTCTTGTAGTTTGGCTTCATTCATCCTGCTCTTCCTGCTTCTCTCTCCACTTGTAACTACTATATATTCGAAGCTTAAAACCACGTGATCACTGGCCCTGAGGGGTCTTTCATATGTGATATCCTCAATATCTGCACTACTCAAGGTGAATACTAGGTCCAGTCTGCTGACTCCTCATCTCCTCTCTGGTAGTGTCCTGTAGGTGATGGTACATGATGTTTTCCAGTACCACCTCCGTCATCCTAGCTCTCCACGTTTCTGGGCCCCCATGTGGCTCCAGGTTCTCCCAGTCGATTTCCTTGTGATTGAAATCACCTATAATCAGCAGCTTTGCCCTGCTTGCATGAGCCCTTCTGGCCACTTCAGCAAGTGTAACAACCATCGCTCTATTGCTTTCATCATGCTCTAGCCTTGGCCTCTTCGTGTTCTGTGGTGGGTTATACATCACTGCAATTACCACTTTGGGAGCTCCAGACTGAAGTGTTCCTCTTATGTAGTCTCTTGTTTCTTCTGTCTTCTCTTCCCAGCTCATTAAAATTCCATATGTTTTTGATGAGCATTGCCACTTCTCTATCCTCTCTGTTCCCTCTGTCTTTCATTAGGATCTGATATTCCATTGGAAAGATGGCATTTGTTATTCCTGTGAACTTGGTTTCTGTGAGAGCTAAATGTCCGGTGATGCCTCTTTGACTCTCTCGTGCCGTTCCTCCACTTGTTATTCCATCAGCGTTGGTGTACCATACCTTCAGTTTCGTCTCCAACACTGTTCTGGGGGGTTTGTGAAGGTGGGGGGACCTGTCAGCGTGCTGTGGTATTCTACAGCATAGTGTGGGATGGGGGCTGTAATTGTGGATTGTGGTTTGTGTTAGGATAGTGTGTTGTTTGTGTTTTATTTGTGTGTTTGTGTTTGTGGATGTGTATGCTTGTATAAGATGTAATTGCAAAATGATATATTGCAAACCTTGGTGAGCAACACAGATTTAAAACACGGATACCACTGCCCCACACAATTGCCTAGCACTAAAAGCAGTCGACGAACACATGAAATTATGCCGGGTGAGGGCCCCAGCATAATGCCGTGACGAAAATCAAAGGCCTAATATGCAAGGGGTCTTTTTCCATCGGAGCATTCTGCTGGGTGGAGCCATTAGCATGTCTTGGCCTGCTGCCACACTTCACAGTGATTTCTCATTGCTCACGTGGCTGCCGTGGTGAGAGGAAGTGTTGCACTTTTGTCTTTCATCTGCCCCACCTTTTGTCCGGTGTTCCCTTCGGTTTTGGGGCTATACATGTTTGATTATGGGTAAAAGAAAGTCTTTAACATCTGAAACTATAGCTCAGATCATGGGGCTTCACAAAACTGGGCACCAGATGAAAGAAACAGTCCAGAATTTTAGTGTGTGAGAGCGTTCAGTGAAGAACTTGGTGCTGCGTCTCAAGACCGTGTCAAGTTACCGTCTGCCAAAGCTCGGCCTGGCCCCTCCAGGAAGACATCTGTTCATCCTTAACTGTGTAAGAGAAGCAGTTAGAGAAGAAATGCTTCTTTCGCAGAGTTAAGATAAAAACAGATGTCTTCCTTGAGGGGCCAGGCTGAGGTTTGGCAGACGGTAACTCGACACCGCTACAAGCCTTGAAACGCTGCACCCACCTCCTGACTGAACGCTTGCACACACTAACACTCTCCACTGTATCTTTCGTTTAGTGCCCAGTTTGGGAAGCCCTATGACTTGAGCTATAGTTTCAGGTGTTCAAGACTTCTTTCACCCATAATCAAACATGTATATCAACAAAACCGAAGGGAACACCGGATGAAAGGTGCGTCGGATGAGAGACAACAGTGCAACACTTCCTCTCACCACGACAACCACATGAACAATGAGAAGCCTCTGTAAAGCCTCAAGTCACAAATTGTCTCGTTGGTCATTGACCTCTACACTGGTACTAACCAGAAATAGCCCTTCTGAGGTCGACATAGCCAATCAAAGCCAAGCATGGAACAGCTCCATTGTGCATGCGCGTGCGCGCGCGCGCGCGCACACACACACACACACACACACACACACACGCACACACACACGCACACACACGCGCACACACACAAACACACACACACACACACACACACACACACACACACACACACACACACACACACACACACACACACACACACACACACACACACATACACACACACACACAAAAGGAGACAGAAAAGAGGCACTAAACTATAGACCTGTGTCATTGACGTGTATAGTATGCAAAATTATGGAAAAGATTATCAGGAGGAGAGTGGTGGAGCACCTGGAACGGAACAAGGGTATATAAATGCCAACCAGCACGGATTCACAGAAGGCAAATCCTGTGTCACAAACCTTCTGGAGTTTTATGATAAAATAACAGAAGTAAGACACGAGAGAGAGGAGTGGGTTGATTGCATCTTCTTGGACTGCAAGAAGGCCTTTGACACAGTTCCTCACAAGAGATTAGTGCAGAAGCTAGAGCATCAGGCGCATATAACAGGAAGGGCACTGCAATGGATCAGAGAATACCTGACAGGGAGGCAACAACGAGTCATGGTACGTAATGATGTATCACAGTGGGCACCTGTGACGAGCGGGGTCCCACAGGGTTCGGTCCTAGGACCAGTGCTATTTTTGGTATATGTGAACGACATGATGGAAGGGTTAGACTCAGAAGTGTCCCTGTTTGCAGATGATGTGAAGTTAATGGGGAGAATTAAATCTGATGAGGACCAGGCAGGACTTCAAAGAGACCTGGACAGACTGGACACCTGGTCCAGCAAATGGCTTCTCGAATTTAATCCTGCCAAATGCAAAGTCATGAAGATAGGGGAAGGACACAGAAGACCACAGACAGAGTATAGGCTAGGTGGCCAAAGACTGCAAACCTCACTCAAGGAGAAAGATCTTGGGGTGAGTATAACACCGAGCATGTCTCCGGAAGCACACATCAATCAGATAACTGCTGCAGCATATGGGCGCCTGGCAAACCTGAGAACAGCATTCCGATACCTTAGTAAGGAATCATTCAAGACACTGTACACCGTGTATGTCAGGCCCATACTGGAGTATGCAGCACCTGTTTGGAACCCGCACTTGATAAAGCACGTCAAGAAACTAGAGAAAGTACAAAGGTTTGCGACAAGGTTAGTTCCAGAGCTAAGGGGAATGTCCTATGAAGAAAGATTAAGGGAAACCGGCCTGACGACACTGGAGGACAGGAGGGTCAGGGGAGACATGATAACGACATATAAAATACTGCGTGGAATAGACAAGGTGGACAAAGACAGGATGTTCCAGGGAGGGGACACAGAAACAAGAGGCCACAATTGGAAGTTGAAGACACAAATGAGTCAGAGAGATATTAGGAAGTATTTCTTCAGTCATAGAGTTGTAAGGCAGTGGAATAGCCTAGAAAATGACGTAGTGGAGGCAGGAACCATACACAGTTTTAAGACGAGGTTTGATAAAGCTCATGGAGCGGGGAGAGAGAGGGCCCAGTAGCAACCGGTGAAGAGGCGGGGGCAGGAGCTAAGACTCGACCCCTGCAACCACAAATAGGTGAGTACAAATAGGTGAGTACACACACACACACACACACACACACACACACACACACTGGTCACTTCTGACCTCATGGTCTGGGCATTTACCTCTAAACTGATGCTATCCAGAAATAGTTAAGTCAAGTTATTCAAAGGAAGAGGGGGGTGGGGGACACTCTATCTATTTTCTGATCCCCCCCACACTTTGTTAATTACTTTTATTAATTATACTAATTTTTTATTACATTTTGTTAAAAAGGAAGTCCTTCGACTGGGGGCCCCTCAGGCAGGGCGTCCCAGGGCAGTTGTCCCTTTTACCCCTTATAAATCCCTCCCTGTACCTATTCCACCAACCCCATATGGGATGGGGTGTGGGGGGACCGGCGTGTGGGGGGACCGGCGTATGGTTGTCATTCCTCTGGCGCCTCTACCTCAGAGGTTGGTGCCACTGCACTACCATACTCTGAAAAACTTAGCCTATTTCTCCTGTTGCTGCCATGCAACATTGCACAGCTCCTGATGAAGCACTGAGAAGTGTGAAAGTACTTGAGCTACAGATTTCCACCCGCCGTTGCTTGTCTTGCATTGTCAAGGTCGCCTGTCCGCGATTGTTTTGCATATATTATATATATATATATATATATATATATATATATATATATATATATATATATATATATATATATTTTCAACAAGTCGGCCGTCTCCCACCGAGGCAGGGTGACCCAAAAAAGAAAGAAAACAATTTTCTTCTTCTTATTCTTTTTAGTAATCTTTACAGGAAAAGGGGTTACTAGCCCATTGTTCCCGGCATTTTAGTTGACTTTAACAACACGCATGACTTACGGAGGAAAGATTCTTATTCCACTTCCCCATGGATATAAAAGGAAAAGTAATAAGACCAAGAACTATTAAGATAAAATCAAAGAAAACTCAGATGAGTGTGTATAAATAAACGTGTACATGTATGTGTAGTGTGACCTAAGTGTAAGTAGAAGTAGCAAGACATACCTGTAATCTTGCATATTTAAGAGACAGACAAAAGACATCAGCAATCCTACCATCATGTAAAACACTTACAGGCTTTTGTTTTACACTCACTTGGCAGGACGGTAGTACCTCCCTGGGTGGTTGCTGTCTACCAACCTACTACCACAGGACGGTAGTACCTCCCTGGGTGGTTGCTGTCTACCAACCTACTACCACAGGACGGTAGTACCTCCCTGGGTGGTTGCTGTCTACCAACCTACTACCACAGGACGGTAGTACCTCCCTGGGTGGTTGCTGTCTACCAACCTACTACCACAGGACGGTAGTACCTCCCTGGGTGGTTGCTGTCTACCAACCTACTACCACAGGACGGTAGTACCTCCCTGGGTGGTTGCTGTCTACCAATCTACTACCTATATATATATATATATATATATATATATATATATATATATATATATATATATATATATATATATATATAACACACACACACACACACACACACACACACACACACACACACACACACACACACACAAACGCACGTATCAATAACACAGCGACTAGCCAAGGATTCGAACCCAAGCTGCTTTGGCTCGCCTTATGGTGAGCATAAACCCATGACACACTAACCCACAGGACCACGCAACCCTACAAAAGCCAAGCACCTAGCCTAGCTGTGTGTGTTACCTTTGGTCCCAGGACATTCTGTGGTCTGGGTGCCTGTGGGCTAATTTCATTCTCCTTCCTGTTGGGTGTACTAGCCTCAACCACCAGTATTATATATTATTGTGATCACGATAGTATAAAAATCCTTGGCTAGTCCCAGTGATGTTACTGATCAATACCACTTGTTCCTGATCATATATGTGTGATGAATGGTTTGAAAAACCGACAAGTTGAAGATTGAGATGGACTGAACACATCGACTCCAGGTTGAGGGACTGATTACCTCATTCTCCTCCTCTCCATACGCCTTCCTCTTTGTATTGGACTGATGAAGCCACTGTGTGGCGAAACGTTTCCTGAATAAAGATTCCCATATGCTGCATAAGTGTCTCAATCTGATCATGTATATATATATATATATATATATATATATATATATATATATATATATATATATATATATATATATATAGTGTGTGTGTCGTGCCGAATAGGCAGAACTTGCGATCTTGGCTTAAATAGCAACGTTCATCTTGCCAAATAGGACAAGCGAAAATTTGTGTATGCAATAATTTCGCCAAAATCATTCTGAACCTAACGGAAAAAAATCTGTTTGATTGTGTTTGTTT